>NC_084553.2:32713450-32915950 GCF_033978685.3 Nerophis lumbriciformis
AAATATCTCCATGTTAGCAAACTCAACTTCTGGCTCCGCCATGATCAGACACGAGTGGGTCTGACATAATATTGTGAGAGTCCAGTCCATAGTGGATCCAACATAATAGTAAGAGTCCAGTCCATAGTGGGGCCAGCAGGACACCATCCCGAGCGGAGACGGGTCAGCAGCGCAGAGATGTTCCCAGCCGATGCACAGGCGAGCGGTCCACCCTGGGTCCCGACTCTGGACAGCCAGCACTTCATCCATGGCCACCGGACCTGTGCCCCCCCCCTCCACAAGAAAGAGGGGAGCAGAGGAGAAAAGAAAAGAAACGGCAGATCAACTGGTCTAACAGGGGGGCTATTTAAAGGCTAGAGTATACAAATGAGTTTTAGGATGGGACTTAAATGCTTCTACTGAGGTAGCATCTCTAATTGTTACCGGGAGGACATTCCATAGTACTGGAGCCCGAATAGAAAACGCTCTATAGCCCGCAGACTTTTTTTGGGCTCTGGGAATCACTAATAAGCCGGAGTTCTTTGAACGCAGATTTCTTGCCGGGACATATGGTACAATGCAATCGACAAGATAGGTCGTATGTGGATCGCTTTTTTGCTTTTGTGTCGATGAGACATTCCTCCCACAAACCAGATGCACAAATAAATGTGACTGGGTCACAAAGCATTATATGTATTATATGCAAAATGCCCGGAGTTCTCTGCACAAAAACAATCCAGGTCTTTACAGAGAGAACACACAACAGGACTGAGCGAGTTAACGTTAGCGTTGTATTAGCTAATGCTAATGTATCCAGTTAATCTGAAAGACCGTGCTAGCTGCTTATTTTATTGTATGAATGCCGTTTAATGACCTTGTCCCGATGTAGATACTAATCTCTTATCAGGCTTCAGTGCCCTCTGCTGGTTGTTCAGGGAAGTGTGTAGGTCACATTTATTTGTGCATCTGGTTTCTCCCATTAATGCCCTTTTAGCCTTCGTTTCAGTACTGTTATGGCACTGAAGAATAATACAATGTGTTGATCAACTTGACATGCATTTGCATCACTGAACTCTGCTAAGCAATGTGGTCTACATACAACACACAAAGACAAAGATATGTTTCAAAGGGCCAATTTATTTCAGGCCACAACAAATTGACAAAACTATTTGAAATAGCTGCAACATAACATACATAAGTAACAAACCGCATAATAACAACATAGCTGTAAAGCTGGCTTCACCCAAAGAAGGCACACATGACATACACAAAGCCTAATCAGGCATTTTTTTTCTCTCAAGGAATTGTGAAATAAAATCATGTATTCAGGAGATCAACACTGTAGTGAAGCCCAGAAGACTCTACACATTTCCCCAGTTTTAGTTTAGAGAAAATGAAAGATTGGCCTGGCCCACTAGCATCCCTCTTTATGTTTGTGAACTTTATAGTCTATACATTTAGAGTGATGTGATAATCAAACACTCTAGAAGTCTAGAATGAAATAGTATATAAGAGAATTGACAGTGTGTACCTTCAATGATGAGCAGAGGCAGAGTTTGGAGTGTTTTCTTTAGCTCGCTTTCCATGTTTATGTACTCACTGTCCAGGTACTTGGAACATGTTTTCTGTGCCATTTGTTGTTTGATGCCGGTATCATGCTATTTAGCTGCCAGAAAACGGGTGACTCCACTGTAGAAATAGCCTGCATGTCTTCTAGCACATACGCTGCAATGGCTCTATCAATGTTGTCCTGGCTAGCAGTCCCTCCGTTAAAATCCTTAGGTGGAGGTGAAGTGACATCAGAGTCTGTGTCTCTCTTTACTAGCTTCGTCAAAGCATGTTGCTTATGTGGCGTGGCGAAGTTGGGAGAGTGGCCGTGCCAGCAATCTGAGGGTTACTGGTTCAATCCCCACCTTCTACCATCCTAGTCACGTCCGTTGTGTCCTTGAGCAAGACACTTCAACCTTGCTCCTGATGGGTCCTGGTTAGTGCCTTGCATGGCAGCTCCCGCCATCAGTGTGTGAATGTGTGTGTGAATGGGTGAATGTGGAAATAGTGTCAAAGCGCTTTGAGTTCCTGAAAAAGGTAGAAAAGCTATACAAGTATAACCCATTTACATTTATGTAGCTGTTTCAGCAGATTTGAATTGCTGTTTTGGGCAGTATTCCCAGGTGCGGTCACTGTTGCTACTCACTGCTCCCCTCACCTCCCAGGGGGTGATCAAGGGTGATGGGTCAAATGCAGAGAATAATTTCACCACACCTAGTGTGTGTGTGACAATCATTGTCACTTTAACTTTAAGTAGATGGGATCTTTGATCCAAGACACAACTTACATTTAACTAAAATGTTATTTTCTTTGTGCTCGACAAAAGAAAAGTAGTGACAATGTCTCCATGTAACTCGACTTCTGGCTTCGCCATGATGTCTTTTTAGTTGTTATGAGAGTAGCGTGTGTGTGTGTGTGTGTGGCCCTTTAAGAAATGACAGCATGTGAGGTGAGTGACGTCAGTGAGTGAGTGGGCGAGAGAGGTGAGGGAGCGCAACAGTGGATGCGTGCAGGTGCTCTAGCTTGGTGGATGGCTGCGTGCAAGACACCAATAAAGTCACAAAATTGCAACAAACCGCCGGCCTCGTCATTCACCCTCGAGTCCGGAGCAGTAAAGACCCACTGCCGGGTAAAGTGAAGGGTGTTAGCCCCGAAGTACATAGGCCCTGGAGGAACGTCTCCCCTGCGCTCCGCTCCTCGGTCGAGGAAAGCACGCCTTTTCTTTTCCTTGTGAGACAGAAGGACGACACTTCTTCTGTTTCTAGCCGATACTACATTAAAAAATAACGTAAAATAACGCAGTAACGCATCATGTAGTAACGGTAACTGAGTTACTGGATATAAAAAAATAACGCGTTAGATTACTAGTTACCGCCGAAACTAACGGCGTTACAGTAACGCATTACTTAGTAACGCGTTAGTCCCAACACTGTATATATATATATATATATATATATATATATATATATATATATATATATATATATATATATATATATATATATATGTGTTAAGGTGTTTGAGCTTCGTGGAGTTCTTTGGGCGTGCACAAGAATGACACTTTCATCGAGTCTGATCAACGTCCTCTCACACGAGGAGACTTTATTCTTCTTCTTCTTGAACATACAACACAACACACAACACAGCAGAGCGCCCCAAGTGGGGAACATGCGCTATAACAGCCAACCTTTGAACAAAGCCACACAGAGTAAGAGCGCAGATCAATCTTAACACCCCCACTCGCTACTAGCTCACTGTGTTAAAACAATTTGTAAACAACATTTCAAGAACATCCCTCACCATCCTGTTTTGCCAAACATATTCTGTGAAAAACATTTCAACTTCTGTTTAGTAGCTGGTTTTGTCAGGATATCAGCAACCATTTGTTCTGTAGGGCAATATTCCAGTAATACCCTACCAGTAGCAACAATGTCTCTTATGAAGTGGTATTTCACATCAATGTGTTTGCATCTTTGTCTGTTAACAGGATTTTTAGTGAGTGCAATCGTACCTTGGTTATCGTCGTACACTCTTGTTTTAACATATTGATATTTATCAAGTCCTTTTAGTAGCTGTTCAATGTAAAGACACTCCTGTATAGCTGAAGCTAACGAAATGTACACTGCTTCACAGGTAGAAAGAGCTACTGTTGGTTGTTTTCTTGTCTTCCATGAAATGAATGAACTGCCTTCACACAAAGTTGCACAATAGCCTGATGTGCTACGTCTGTCTGTTTCATTTGATGCCCAACTTGCATCACAGTAAACTGTCAGACCGAGTCTTTCAGTTACATTTTTCATGAAGTTAAGTCCTTGTTCTGATGTACCTTTTAGGTATCTGAATACATGTTTCACTGTATTCCAATGTTCCATAGTAGGTTCATTAAAGTGTTGAGATAGTTTACTCACAACAAAGCTTATGTCAGGTCGAGTGCATGTTGATAAGTAAATTAAACTTCCCACTGCTTCTCTGTACTGTCTTGGTTGTTTCAACTTTTCAGCATTTTCTGCGTAATCAAGTTTTGGTTCACAAGGAGTTTCTCTTGGTTTACAATTTTCCATATCAAACCTTTGTAAAACCTTTTTCACATATCTCTCTTGTGACATTTTGACTAGTCCATTTGTTTGTTCAAAGTCTATTCCTAAGAAATGTTTTAGGATTCCCAAATCCTTCATTTTGAATCTCTGAGTTAACATTCTTTTTACATCCTGCATTGATTTTTCACTTGAAGCAGCTAAAATAAGGTCATCTACCCAAATAATAAGTATTACCTTTTGACCATATTTTTCTCTTGTGTACACACAATGATCTGCTTCATTTTGCACAAAGTCATTTTCACATAAATGGGTGTGTAACACTGTATTCCAGTTTCTGCCCGACTGTTTGAGTCCATACAATGATTTGTTCAGTTTACATACCAGTTTTTCACCAGTGTTAGAGTTTTTCTCGTATCCTTGTGGTTGTTCTAAATAGATTTCACAGTCTATGGGTGCGTGCAGATACGCGGTCTTCACGTCCATCTGATGTAAGATTAGGTCCTCCTGTGCCGCCTTCTGCATGAGAATTCTTACACTTAACATGTCAGCTGTCGGTGAAAACGTCTCTTCGTAATCAGTTCCTACTTTCTGGTCGTATCCTTTGGCAACAAATCTCGCCTTATATTTATTAGATCCATCTGTGTCTGTTTTGAGTGCATAAACCCACTTTGCTTTTAAAGCTCGCTTACCTGGTGGTAAGTCAGTCAACTGGAATGTGTCATTTTCCACTAGTGAGTTCATCTCCTCATCCATGGCGTTTTTCCAGTGCATTGACTTGGATGATAACACGGCTTCCTGATAAGTTTCTGGAATGTCACAAACTGCTCGATAACAGAAATCAACGCATGTTTGTAATCTGTCCAATGAATCATCAGTCTCAAAATCTTGTAAATAAGATGGCTTTTGTTTTATTCTGAATGGATTCTTTCTGATTTCTGTTTCGGCATTTGCCGCTGACTGTTCCACATCTTCCTGCTTATTTAAATCCCCAGTTCTGTTTTCAGGTTGAACTCTGTCCTCATCCTTCTGGTCACTGTCACAGACTGCATTGTCTCTGTTTCCAATGTCATGTCCTGCGTATGGCTCCAAAGTTTGTGTCTCTCTCTCTACACTTGTTTTGGTTGCGAATCTCACCAATCTGATCTTTTGGACCTTTTCCATTTCTGGATAATATACAAGGAAGGCTGGGCTGTTTTTATCATATCCTATGAAAATGCCCTGCTCACTTTTGGAGTCTAGTTTTCCTTTTTCTTGTTTGTAACTAAAACATGTAGACCCAAACTTTTGAATTTGTGACACATTTGGTACTTTTCCTGTAAGTAACTCATATGCTGTTTTCTTTGTCCGTCTATTGTAACACCTGTTTCTAACATGAGCTGCTGTTTGAATGGCATAGTTCCACAAATAGTTTGGTAGTTTGCTTTCTATCAGTAAGCATCTAGCCATGTCAAACAGTGTTCGCCATTCTCTCTCTGCTGTGCCATTTTGGTGTGGCGAATAAGGCGCTGACGTCTCATGTCTTATTTTGTTCTTTGTTAGTAACATTTGGAACTCTCTGTTTGTAAACTCAGTGCCGTTGTCTGAACGTATACACTTCACATCTCCATAGGGTGCTACATCTGCTAAGAACTTTTCTGTTGCAGCTACTGCATCACTTTTTGACTTAAGAAAATATACTAATACAGCACCTGAATAGTCATCTGTGAAACATTGTGCGTATTTGTGTCCTTCTATGCTTTCAGTTTTCATTGGCCCTGCTAGGTCTGTATGGATTAACTCCAGGGGTTTATTTGCTTTAGCATCTAGCTCCCTATTTCTCGTTTTGGTAAACTTGCCTTTTGGACATATTTCACACATCTGATCTGGCTTAACAACATTTCCCTTAATTACCATACCTTTGACCACAGTTTGGAGTTTGATTACATCATCATAGTTGCAGTGCCCTAGAATCTCGTGCCATGTTTGTACGTCATGACAAACTTTACACTGATCTTCATTTGCATCAACAGTTGGTAGATAATATAGCTTCTCATTTTCGTTTATGTTAAATCTGTTACCATCTTTAGTGATCATGTGGCTCTCTCCTTTCTTGAAAGTTATGGTTGCTCCTGCTCTTGCCACTGAAAAGATGTTGTGGGGATATGAGGGCATGTACAGAGCATTTCGTAGTTGTGCCCTGTGCTGTCGTCCATCGCTGTCCACTAGATGTATCGTTGCTGTTCCTCTTCCTTGGGCCATTCCACTGCATCTTGTCCCATCAGCTAGTTGCACTGAATGAGTCTCTGGTTGAAAAGTGTTGTCAAAGCTTGTAAAGTTATTTACATCATTTACAATGTGGGATGTCGCTCCTGCATCCACCATAATGCCTTTCATCTTTATTTTGGGTGCTGACTCACTTTCTTCTTGTGCTGCTTTGAAGAGGTAATCATTGGATTGTTCATCCGTAACCTTTCTGACATTGTCTCGTTTATCTTTCTTTTTGCATATGGTTTCTTGGTGTGTGTTGCTCTTACAAAAGTTGCACCACACTTTTCGGATACACATTCTTGCTCTGTGTCCTTTTAATCCACATTTGAAACATGTCAGATCTCCATCTTCACTTCTACTTTTAGTGCTGCTGGTGTACTTCTTCTGGATATTTCTATCCTGTTTTGTGAACGTTTTCATCACATTGTCTGTTGGCTCAGCAGTACTAATTTTCTCTGACTCTTCGTAAATTCGTAATCTTCTTTTGAAATCTGTAAATGTCACATTGTCTTCATTTTGCGTTACATGTACAGCTAATGGCTTGTAAGAGTCAGGTAGGCCTCCGAGAATCATGGCTATGATCAGACTATCACTGAGAGTCTCACCGGCATCACGAAGTGCTGTAATCAGGTTTTCTGCTCTGATGATGTAGTCCGTAGTTGACTCTCTGTCTGCTTTCCGTAGTTTTGTCAAGGACGTGTACAGGTTGATTATTCGTGGCTTGCTTTTTCCTGAGTAATGGTCCCTCAGTATTTTCAGTGCTTTCCTGCCATCGTATGCAGCATCATGTCTTATTAAAGACAAGCTTTTATCATCGATCAACCTGATGAGCTCTGCATAGCAGTCTGGATTCTTTATTCTGTCCGCTGCTGCTTGCTTTTCTCCTACTGGTTCATTTAGAACAGTGTCTTTCAACTTTAAAATATGTAAGTGTCCCAAAAATCTTGCTTCCCAAAGGTCATACTTGCTTTCGGATCCATCAAAGTACAGTTGCGGGGATACTGCTCCAGTAGTACGAGCCGCCATATTTGTTTAAGCTCCGCACTTTAGCACTATGCTATGCTAATTAGCTCAAACTTTACCGCGGTTACTTCTTCTTCGAGGGTACACGCTACTTTATTGGCTAAAGTCACTTTTATGCTCCGTGTAATACTTCACGTTTGCAATACCTTTATCCTTGGTCAAGCAGTTCTCCTCTGTTAGCTCAAGTCCACACCTGCAAACTTTCTTGGCTTCTCTGTCCGTGCGTCGACTCAACGCTACCTGGCCTTGTTTGCTTGAGTTGGCTGGAATCTCTGGGGTTCCTGGGCCCATAACCTGTTAAGGTGTTTGAGCTTCGTGGAGTTCTTTTCTGCGTGTACATAAACGACACTTTCATCGAGTCTGATCAACGTCCTCTCACACGAGGAGACTTTATTCTTCTTCTTCTTGAACATACAACACAACACACAACACAGCAGAGCGCCCCAAGTGGGGAACATGCGCTATAACAGCCAACCTTTGAACAAAGCCACACAGAGTAAGAGCGCAGATCAATCTTAACAATAGGTATATATATATGTATATATATGTATATATATATATATATATATATGTGTGTATATATATGTATATATATATATATATATGTATATATATATATATATATATATATATATATATATATATATGCATATATATATATATATATATATATATATATATATATATATGCATATATATATATATGCATATATATATATATATATATATATGCATATATATATATATATATATGCATATATATATATATATATATGCATATATATATATGCATATATATATGCATATATATATATATATATATATATATATATATATATATATATATATATATATATATATATATATTAGAGATGCGCGGATAGGCAATTATTTCATCCGCAACCGCATCAGAAAGTCGTCAACCATCCGCAATCCACCCGATCTAACATTTGATCAGAACCGCATCCGCCCGCCATCCGTCCGCACCCGCCCGTTGTTATATATCTAATATAGACGATGCAAGGCATTAGTGAGGTTATAAAACTTTTGCCTGTTAAAGAAAGGAGACTGATCCAATGCAGCACAGACATTCGCGTGCCACGCTGTCACGACCCAGACGCACACCAGTGCGCAATCATATGGGAGCCGCGCTGAGCGCACCTCCAAGCGCGTCTCGCTGCCGGCGACGGCCAGGTATATGGGCCCGACGCTCCAGCGCCATCCATTTTCAGGGCTAGTTGATTCGGCAGGTGGGTTGTTACACACTCCTTAGCGGGTTCCAACTTCCATGGCCACCGTCCTAGCTGCTGTCTATATCAACCAGGGTGAGCCCCACCCTTTCGTGAGCGCACTGCGCGCGGAGTGACCCCTGTTACGCGCCCCCGGCAACAGGGGTGGCGGGCAGGTAAGCTGCGCGGGCGGAGCGCGCGGAGTGACCCCTGTTACGAGCCCCCGGCCACGGGGGTGGCGGGCAGGTAAGCTGCTTACCTGCTGCGCGTGACGCCGGCCGCGGCGAAGGCAGGCGAGGCGGGGTGTCGGTGCGGTGGGCGCGGTGGTGACCCTGGACGTGCGTCGGTCCCTTCTCGCGGATCGCCTCAGCTACGGCTCCCGGTGGGGCCCTCTCGGGGGAAGGGGCCTCGGTCCCGGACCCCGGCGAGGCGTCCCTTCTCCGCTCCGTAAAAGTGTCCATCTCTTTTTTTTTTTTTCTTTTGTTGTGGCATATGCTGCAGGTGCCTGCTCGTTTTTCGTATGTGGGTAACAACATTTAACTATGTATATATATTTCCGAATTGGTTTAACTGCCACCCGCCGAATCTATTTAAAATCTAATTTTTTTTTATAATTTGAACCACCCGACCCGACCCGCGGATAAAATCTAATTTTTTTTAATTTCATCCGCCCGATCCGCGGATAATCCGCGGACTCCGCGGTTGTGCCCGCAAACCGCGCATCTCTAATATATATATATATATATATATATATATATATATATATATATATATATATGCATATATATATATATATATATATATATATATATATATATATATATATATATATATATATATATATATATATACACAAACCCCGTTTCCATATGAGTTAAGAAATTGTGTTAGATGTAAATATAAACGGAATACAATGATTTGCAAATCCTTTTCAACCCATATTCAGTTGAATATGCTACAAAGACAACATATTTGATGTTCAAACTGATAAACATTTTTGTTTTTGCAAATAATCATTAACTTTAGAATTTGATGCCAGCAACACGTGACAAAGAAGTTGGGAAAGGTGGCAATAAATACTGATAAAGTTGAGGAATGCTCATCAAAAACTTATTTGGAACATTCCACAGGTGAACAGGCAAATTGGGAACAGGTGGGTGCCATGATTGGGTATAAAAGTAGATTCCATGAAATGCTCAGTCATTCACAAACAAGGATGGGGCGAGGGTCACCACTTTGTCGACAAATGCGTGAGCAAATTGATGAACAGTTTAATAAAAACCTTTCTCAACCAGCTATTGCAAGGAATTTAGGGATTTCACCATCTACGGTCTGTAATATCGCTGGGCCTGAGCTCATCTAGGATGGACTGATACAAAGTGGAAAAGTGTTCTGTGGTCTGACGAGTCCACATTTCAAATTGTTTTTTGGAAACCGTGGACGTCGTGTCCTCCGGACCAAAGAGGAAAGGAACCATCTGGATTGTTATAGGCGCAAAGTTGAAAAGCCAGCATCTGTGATGGTATGGGGGTGTATTAGTGCCCAAGACGTGGGTAACTTACACATCTGTGAAGGCGCCATTAATACTGAAAGGTACATACAGGTTTTGGAGCAACATATATAGGGGGGAGGGTACTAGGATGACAGGGGATGCAAAACAATAACAGTGCAATACTTTTTCATAACATGGTCACTACTGCCTAGTTTCTTTGTTATATTCTTATTTTACTGTTATATTTTTATTCTCATTGTTGCTTTTTATTTGTATTCTATTGTAATATTTTTCTATTTTGTTTCCATTTATACCCCCATTATTTACTTTTTACTTTTTAAATTTGATCTCAATTTTGTACACTGCTGCTGGAATTTTAATTTTCCTGAGGGAACTCTCCTGAAGGAATCAATAAAGTACTATCTATCTATCTATCTATCTATCTATCTATCTATCTATCTATCTATATATATGTTGCCATCCAAGCAACGTTACCATGGACGCCCCTGCTTATTTCAGCAAGACAATGCCAAGCCACGTGTTACATCAACATGGCTTCATAGTAAAAGTGTGCGGATACTAGACTGGCCTGCCTGTAGTCCAGACCTGTCTCCCATTGAAAATGTGTGGCGCATTATGAAGCCTAAAATACCACAACCTGAGACCCCCAGACTGTTGAACAACTTAAGCTGTACATCAAGCAAGAAGGGGAAATTATTCCACCTGAGAAGCTTAAAAAATGTGTCTCCTCGGTTCCCAAACGTTTACTGAGTGTTGTTAAAAGGAAAGGCCATGTAACACAGTGGGGAACATGCCCTTTCCCAACTACTTTGGCACGTGTTGCAGCCATGAAATTCTAAGTTAATCATTATTTGCAAAAAAATAAAAAATAAATATCTTGTCTTTGTAGTGCATTCAACTGAATATGGGTTACAAAGGATTTGCAAATCATTGTATTCCGTTTATATTTGCATCTAACACAATTTTCCAACTCATATGGAAACGGGGTTTGTATATGCATATGTATGTGTGTGTGTGTGTATATATATATATATATATATATATATATATATATATATATATATATATATATATATTAGGGCTGCAACAACTAATCGATTATAAAAATAGTTGGCGATTAATTTAGTCATCGATTCGTTGGATCTATGCTATGCGCATGCACAGAGGCAATATTTTATTTGTTTTTTATTTATTTATTTTTTTAATAAACCTTTATTTACAAACTGCAACATGTACAAACAGCTGATAAACAATAATCAAAATAAGTATGATGCCAGTATGCTGTTTTTCCCCCCAATAAAATACTGGAAAGGATAGAAATGTAGTTTGTCTCTTTTATCCGATTATTAATCGATTAATCGAAGTAATAATCGACAGATTAATCGATTATCAAATTAATCGTTAGTTGCAGCCCCAATATATATATATATATATATATGAATATATATATATATATGAATATATATGAATATATATATATATATATATATATATATATATATATATATATATATGAATATATATATATATGAATATATGAATATATATATATGAATAGTTTTTAAAGTAATAACTTTGTGAAGTTAAAAAAAAACACAAGAATATTAAAAAAACATGGTGTTTACTTTTTGTTATCAATTTAAAACACAAAGCAGTTTGGCTAATGAAGATAAAGTCAAACAACTAATACACAATCTTTGTGCCTCAATGACAACACAGCCTATATTCAATTTGATGAGATGGCAAACCAATTTAGCTAGTATTGCTGTTATTGGAATACTGATAAAGTTAGCAGTTAAATAAAGGACGAGTGACTATCCCAGTAAACAAGCGAAAGACTTTATTAACAAGTTGTGGCAATTTTCCCAACATATCGCCTGCTGCATGGTAACTCTCAGTCCCAGCAGCTGACGGAAGGACGCGATGTTGCACTTTCAGAATGAAACCGCAACATCAAATAGTTTTCTCCTCCAAGGTATACTTTTAGTATGGGACAAATGCATCTGTTTCCAATATTGTCCACACCTGTTGTCATCTAATAACTATCTGAGGGCATTCAATTGATCGCAACTAGACTGTTTGGTTTGTCTTAGAAGACGTTTCTTTGCTAGTTCGAGTAGGCTTCATCAGTTTGTGCTCATAGACTTGGAGTGGTCAGGTCTAGTCCAGCGCCTGGTGGTAAAACCCCAAATATTTATGTTACAAAACCAGGAGGTTGGTCTGGGCGAGGATGGTTTTGCCCTATCGTGGTGAGAAAAACAACTGTTTTAATGAAAACAAGCAATCCTAACTGTCAAAGCCAACGACAGTCGAAGTGTAATTTCCCCTCGTTAGCATTGAGGAATTGTGTGGCAGAACAATCGCTGTGGACCGACATGTATACATATACATATGTGTGTATATGTATGTAAATATGTATATATGTGTATATGTATTTATATATATATATATATATATATATATATATATATATATATATATATATTTGTGTGTGTATATATTTGTATACAAATATGTATATATGTATGTGTATATTAATGTGTGTGTATATATATATATATATATATATATATATATACATATGTGTATATACATATGTGTATATATATATATATATATATATATATACATATGTCTATATATATATATATATATATATATATATATATATATATATATATATATATATATATATATACATAGGTTAATTCTATAGGCTAATACACCCAATCATGGTGGGTGCCATGATTGTATAAAAGCAGCTTCCATGAAATGCTCAGTCATTCACAAACAAGGATGGGGCGAGGGTCACCACTTTGTGAACAAATGCGTGAGCAAATTATCAAACAGTTTAAGAACAACATTTCTCAACGAGTTATTGCAAGTAATTTAGGGATTCCACCATCTACGGTCCGTAATATCATCAAAATGTTCAGAGAATCTGGAGAAATCACTGCACATAAGCGGCAAGGCCGTGACCTTTGATTCTTCAGGCGGTTCTGCTTCCAAAACCAACATCAGTGTGTAAAACCAGAAAACCACTGTCAGTAACTACAGTTCGTTGCTACATCTGCAAGTTAAAACTCTACGATGCAAAGCGAAAGCCATTTATCAACAACACCCAGAAACGCCACTAGCTTCGCTGGGCCCGAGCTCATATAAGATGGACTGATGCAAAGTGGAAAGGTGTTCTGTGGTCTGACGAGTCCACATTTCAAATTGTTTTTGGAAACTGTGAACGTTATGTGCTCCGGACCAAAGAAGAAAAGAACCATTCGGATTGTTATAGGCGCAAAGGTCAAAAGTCAGCATCTGTGATGGTATAGGGGTGTATTAGTGCCCAAGGCATGGGTAACTTACACATCTGTGAAGGCACCATTAATGCTGAAAGGTACATACAGGTTTTGGAGTAACATATGTTGCCATCCAAGCAACGTCTTTTTCATGGAAGCCCTGCTTATTTCATCAAGACAATGCTAAGCCAAATTCTGCACATGTTACAACAGCGTGGCTTCATAGTAAAAGAGTGCGGGTACTAGACTAGCCTGCCTGTAGTCCAGACCTGTCTCCCATTGAAAATGTGTGGTGCATTATGAAGCGTAAAATACGACTGTTGAACAACTTAAGCTGCACATCAAGTAAGAATGGGAAAAAATTCCACCTTAAAAGCTTAAAAAAATTGGTCTCCTCAGTTCCCAAACGTTTATTGAGTCTTGTTAAAAAGAAAGGCCATGTAACACAGTGGTAAAAATGCCCCTGTGCCAACGTTTTTGCAATGTGTTGCTGCCATTAAAATCAAATTTTTTAATGATTATTTGAAAAATAATGTCACTGATGCCATAATAATATATTTTTATTTTCTAATATTTCCGTGATTGACTGGTATGGTCTCAAAGATCAACTGGTCGATCACGATCGACGGGTTGGCGACCCCTTGTACAGAGGGTGGCGGTCATTTGTCTAAGTCTAAGATGTAAGTCTTAAGCCTTATCCAGGCAACACTTTTTCTATTGCAGTATCTGCTGCGCAGATTAGCACCAAATAAATCGTAATACATACATGAATAAGTTATGCATAATCTCGATTCTAAACAAATAAGAGTTACGCACATGAATGTGCTGCATCAAAAATTATGTGGTTGGCAGTGAAAGTGTTTTTTTATTTTTTATCACATATTGTCGTCTTTCGTTGACACTCTCAGGAGGTGACCACTCAGCCCATGATGGGATTCGACCCCCTACCCCCGTTGGACTCGGTGGTCTCATACACAAGACCTGAGAGGTAATAAAGGACATTCAGATCATCACGTGACAAATGGAAGTCATAACCTTAGTTTAATGCAACACTTTGTACCACTCTGTACATTTAGGCAGCATGTTGGAGCGTCCAATGAGAGCACATTGTCGCTGTTTTTACGTTCCTTGCTGCCAAACTTCAACCTTCAGGTGGGTGCACATACACAGTACATTGTTGACATTATTACGTTAACCTGCACAATCTAATGCCGTGTTACACAGACCAACTATATAAAACTATACTTGTGCTAATGTTATGTTCAGTATTGAATGACACTCTTCGAGAGGTATTCCTATAATTGTGATTATAATTTACAATAATGTAGAATTTAACTATCGGTATATAAGAACACCACCTCTTAGTATGATGTAGTTCAATTCTTCTTCTTTTCGTGTCTTTGAAGCATGTGGTTATATGACACATGCTTCAAAGACACGAAAAGAAGAAGAATTGAATTACATCATACTAAGAGTTCTTTCTAATACCGATTGTATTTCCTTCTACCTTACTGGAAGAGAGTTGCTTTGGAACGCTACGTGTTTATGAGGGAAATGATAAAACAAATCTGCCTATCAAATGCACTTTGTTTAGCTACTGTACTTGGGAGAGACAATTTATGAGAGAAGCGCCTCTCAATAAATGATGCAGAGCAAGTGTAGCTCTTTCATTCAAAGTCAGTTAATCGATAAGATGCTGTGGGCCTGATTTACTAAAGGTTTGTGAGTTTGCAGAGTAAGGCGTGCAATCCATTTTGCGTCTCAGTCTTCATTAATATGCAGAATATATGCTGATCATCAAAACGCCATTACAAAAACAGTCATGTTATGCGGGTGGCTGCTGCATCATCATTTGAACACTTTGTAGGGATGGGCACCGAATCCGGTACTTTTTTGACACTGACCAAATCTCGCCGGTCCAACAATGCACCGATTCATGTAAAATCCAACGGTGCCATGTTACAGTACTTGAGTTGCGCATGACGTCATGTGCAGTTGAAGACTCAGCCGGCTCTAACTGGGGATGTAGCAATGAACGGTATCAATGATAACCACAGTAAAACTCCTGACGGTTAGTATTAATTATTGTTTTAAATTAAAATAATTGAAAAACTGTGATTGATAACTGCACATTGATAAACTCACGCACTGACTGCCGCTAGCTTGCCCTGCTTAAATGCTAACATGAAAACGAGACATTTACGTCTTTCCCAGTTAAGAAAATACCCCAATCTAAACGTTTATAAACACATTGCTGTCTGAGCAACTAAGAAATTCAATTGTGCCCATTGAACCTTCAAGCTGTGCTCTCTTAGACCAGAATAATTGATCGGAGAAATTCGAGACAGAGGTGGTTTTACAGGACCTCTAAAAACTTCAAAGGTCCTTGAAATACTCTTTTCAAATTGAACACCCACCAGAAATAACGGGTAATAGATTTTGTTTGCAGTGCACTTTACATTTAAATGAATCTTAAAGTGCTAAAGTACAAACCAATATTTAAAACAATAAAAGTTTAGTCATTAAAACTGATAAATTACTAAGACTGAAAACTATCAGTGAAGCATAAGAAACACAAAACAAACAAAATAGTGGGCTTGTTTTACTTATTTTTTAAAAATGTAATGATTTCAGTGTGTGTATAAGTACTTTTTGAGCACTTTCAACATTTTTGCGACTATAATAACGGTGCTAATTTTAGTCACAATAACCGTGTTATAATTTTTTTTAATCCTTACTTTCCTAATACTAACACGTGGTTATCACTCCAGCAGCACTGAGAGCGGACTCAGCCAAACTGCATCTAAGTAAACAATTTTCAATGCCAACAAATAAATTGACTCAGAGATGTAATAATAAAACAAGATACAACATCTGGACAGCAGTTACCATAACCAGCTCATTTTTAAATGCCATCCATCCATTTTTACTGCTTATCCCTTTCGTGGTCACGAGGGGTGCTGTAGCCTATCCCAGCTGCACTCGGGCGGAAGGCGGGGTACACCCTGGACAAGTCGCCACCTCATCGTTGGGCCAACACAGATAGACAGACAACATTCACACTCCCATTCAAACACTAAGGACAATTTAGTGTTCCCAATCAACCTATCCCCAAGTGCATGTCTTTAGATGTGGGAGGACGCCGCAGTGTCCGGAGGGAACCCACGCAGTCACGAGGAGAACATGCAAACTCCACACACAAAGACCCCGACCCTGGGAATCAAACCTAGGACCTTCTTAATGTAGTACCTCAACTTACAAGCTTAATTGGTTCGGTGATGGAGCTCTTAACTCAGAACACTTGAATCTCAATCAATGTTTCCCATTGAAATTAATTGAAATCAATTGGTGCTTGGTCCGCTCCAAAACAGCACAATTTTAACATGTAACATGCGTATTAAAAAGAAACATAAATTTGTAGATAAGAAATGTTGTATAAAAACAATACGATAGAATGTACTACAAAAAGCTACAGTAGTTTTATGAAGTATTGTAATAATAATCTACAGCATTTATCTTGGAGAGTGGACTTCTACGGTATCACCTTCCAGCTGCTTCTCTGTCAGTCACGTCAGCAGCTTTTCCTGATTTTCATGGATAAATGTCCACCATTTAGATATTATTTTAACATTCTTGGCTCGCATTAAACTCCTTCTGCTTCAGTATGGGGCAGACTAGCAGTGATACGCTCAAACTGCTTTTCCAAGTTAGCGACACGCTTCGTCACGTTTTAGATGATTTATTTATTTTTTTAATTCACTGAATATTATCCACTTCTTCTTTTGTTTTAAGGGTTGGAAAAACAAAGTTATGTTGATCTAGTGCTAGTGAGTAAGACCAGTTGTTTTGGTCAGATCTCACAAAAAAAGGCCACACAAACTTTACTACTGTATTTGCCAGCATACCAGTTATTTCCAAACGCATTTACTGTCAGTTCAGCTCCTCCCTCACTAACCATTTGCTGTATATGCTTCATGTTAACAGAAGAGCCTGAGGCGTGGTGTCATTTCTGGACAGCCGTCTGTCAGTTTGATGAAGACAATGTAGTTACGACTGCAAGCTTTATTTTATGCCCTATAAATGCAAACTTACATCATCCTATTTTACCGTCACGATTATGGCATTATATTTGTTTCTTAATGTTGAAGTTGCAAAGGCAGATTTTGAGGACAGACAAATGTTTTGCAAGTACAGACGTTATATTTTGAAAAAAATCAAACTCAAGTGAAAAATATAAAAATGTATTAGGGGAAAATAAATGTATTTTCTGCACAATAAAAGTGGTTTCTTGTTTGCTATTATCCATGTTAATGCTCAATATTTACTGCTGTCTGCAGTCAGACCGATGCGCTCTCTCACGCTCCCTCTTCCGCTACCCCTCTGCGCGTTCAGATTTTTTTCTACACTCGCTCAGATTTCTGCTGTGCGTTCGCGCAAGTTTAAACACACCATTGTATTTGTGTCAAAAAGGCAACCAATCAGAGGACTGGACAAATGTACACTCTCATTGGCTCCTTGGTCTCCAATGAGATCACCTGTTATGGTATCCCGAAAGCATTAGTTCACGTCTCAGGGAGTCAATTGTCGTGTCCCGATTCGGCGGCAGCATCCTTCCAAGAACCCAGCCCATGCGGTCGAGGGGGTGTGGGTATTGGAAAAATTCCTTCAGCCGCAGCTGGAGCGATGTTAATTGGGATGAACTAGAATTCGAATACCTCCTGTATGTGTGTGTTTACATCCTCCGGCCTGCAGTCAGGTCCACAAAGTGGAGAACTGAAGAGAAAGAAATCTAACAAAATATTAAATTATGAAGCAAAAATTGTTTTATATTTATTGTTTGTATGTTTTTAGCTGTCGGCGGATGTATCAGTGACAAATATTTTATTTTTAAACATAGTGAATTACTTTATACTGTAACTAACCTAAATTATGGAGCACACTGGTCAACGTTATTTTTAAAATGTGCTTTAAATTTGCAGTAAATTTCAGCATTAAGAGGTTTTTAGGATATCTTCATGTTATGGATTACATTTTGTATGTAATATTTATGCATTGATTAATTTGATTATCTGGATCGAGGGACCGTAATTCTCTTTATAAAACAAATAGCTGTTGAGTAGTTTATAAAGAAATATATAAATAAATGATAAATGGGTTATACTTGTATAGCGCTTTTCTACCTTCAAGGTACTCAAAGCGCTTTAACAGTATTTCCACATTCATTCATTCACACACTGATGGCGGGAGCTGCCATGCAAGGCGCTAACCAACAGCCATCAGGAGCAAGGGGTGAAGTGTCTTGCCCAAGGACACAACGGACGTGACTAGGATGGTAGAAGGTGGGGATTGAACCCCGGTAACCAGCAACCCTCCGATTGCTGGCACGGCCACTCTACCAACTTCGCCACGATGATTGCTTTATCATTTAGTTTTTAGATCAAATGTAACATGTAATACAACAATCAGCTTTGCAAACTCACTTGATGAGGTAGTTGGACATACTATATGTGTACCCTCAGAAACACGTTGGTGACAATCCAGATGATGTTCTAAACAGAGAAGTCGTTGTTTTTTCTTTTGCGAATCCATACAGTAACATCACACAGTACTACTCATATATTATTTATATTACTTTAAAATATGATTGAACTTATATCTAATAAAATATAAATGTGTTCTGTAAAAACCCAGACTATTATTTTTAAATAATTCTAAATAATCCCTTGGTTTTACAATATAGCAGTTGCTGATTTTTTTAAATTTTTTATCCTGTTGTAAATGTTTGTGCTTTCAACTGTACTTTTAAATATTAAGTGGAATTTAATTTGTAATAACTGAATTGATTTCATTATTTTGGAATGGTAACAGTTTCTGCACTTAGTTTATTAATTTATACAGGGTAAAAACATGTTTTCTGATGATCAGCCAAACCTGCACGTTATAATATCCATTTATTTTTTCCTCTGTTGTCTTTTAAATTGTCTTGAGGGTCCATTTCCTCCTTGATTGTCCTAAACAGAAAAGCAGAGCAAACTTAAACCCAAGATCACATTAACAGTGATTCAAACACATATAGAAGTTAACATTTTCCAATTAAATAAAAATTGACATAGCGTCTACAAACAACTAATTGGATTTAAATGATAGAAATGGTTCAAAAAGATTAAATATTAGAGCCACACATTAGTAAGACATATAATAAGACAAGCTATTTAGGTGTAAAAATTAAAAGAAAAGATGTAATTTCCCTTGTGGATCAATAAAGTTTGTCTTAGTCTAATTATTTTACTTCTAAATATTGAAAAAAGCTCTGAGCACGAAGCTGTCTGCAATGGCCGAATATGACGGTTTCTCTCAAAGCAAAGAGAGGAGCGAAGAGCATGAGGTCTGCTCGACATTACATTTAGTCGAGGTCTCGTATTTCAACACATATATATATACATCACTATTGTCACCCCAACTTTACATGGCTGGTTTTAGATGTTTTAAATGAATAAATAAAGTTCTACTTACATTTTAAAATCGCTCTTTCCGTTTCATATAGCGCCGCAATGTTGAAAATAGTTTTTCAAAGCAATCTCAGCGGAGACCAAGCATCCAATCAAAGCGTAGATGTGTCCAGTTCACTGATTGGTTGCCTTTTTGACACAGATATAACGGTGTGTCTAAACTTGCACGAGCGCTAGGGCTGAAACTAACGATTATTTTGATAGTCGATTAGTCAACGATTATCTTAACAGTCAGTCGACTAATCGGATAATAAAGCGTACACATATTTAATGGCTCAAATTTTTCCATCGACTTCTAAATGGAGCTTAAGTTATTTAAGCACGTGCTTACGATCAACAAAGATGACTAATTAATTCATAAATATTTATTTATACTGTAACTGTCCTGCTCATTCAGCTGTTACACAGATTCTAATGTTGTCCATTTAAAAGAAAGGAAAGGCAAATTGCTATAAAAAAACAAAACAATTAACCTTGTTTGTGTAATTTAAAATATCAGAAATGAAAACCAACAACGAAACACAAAATCTAACTTCCTAAAAAAGGAAAAGCATTTTGTGATGTTTAAAAACTGCACACTGGTTTTATGACTATTGATTAATTCTTGGCAGTTTTAGCACTCTATTAGACTCAATGTGTAGCGTTCTATATTTGATTAATTCTTAAAATGTTAATAGAACATATGTTTAATTTGGTGACTGTCTGTCTCTGTCTGTGTGTGCGTGTGTGTTAAAGTTCCTTTTTTTTTACGGCATTGCAAATTGATCCTGCTTTAAAACATACTTGAATTGATGCAGACAAAGTTTAGCTGGCTGACTTTGGCTAAAATGATAGTTAGTTATTTTTCACACAACTTGGTCTCACTCTTGTTAGCTAGCTAGCAAAGTAGAAGCTAACAGCATTGATGCTGCGTCCGTATCCTCCCTCCAAATGTCTGACATCATGTCTCCGCTTTAAATGCTGGCGTAACACAGATGTGCTGCCATAAAAACGAGGCCTGCTTTGCAAAAATGAGCAAGGTATTCATGTTTTTAACAAGAATAAGAGGAAATATCCTCACACTTCACATGTTATCACTGTCCATGTTTTTGCGAGTGACCCAATTCCGTCCGGAAAAACACGAGTGATGACATCAAGACTATTGTCAAGAAATATATAATTGTCGGCGACAAGTTTGTCGACTAATGGTTGCAGCCCTAAGTCGAGCACACAGCAGAAATCTGAGCTAAGGTAGAAAAAAAGCTGAATGCTCAGAGTGGAGAGATTAAAAGAGCGCATGGATAATAGCAAACATGAAAACACTTTTATTGTGCACAAAATACATTTATATCCGCTCAAACATTTTAATTTTTTGCTTGAGTTTAATTTATTTTCAAAATATAATGTAAGTGCTTGCAAAACATATTTGTCTGTCCTCAAAATTTGCCTTTGCAACCTCAAAATGAAGACAGAAATATAACGCCATACACGATTACATAGATACGCCGCATTATCATTGAGTATAAACGATAATTACATACAGAGGGATGGCATTGTTATCATGTGTTGTATTTTAATGGCTTTGACGTTCCTTGTCAGGCTGGCCTGAGGCAGGAGGACGACTTGGAAGTGGCACGAGCCGGGCAGGAGCTAAACCAGGAAGTCAATCGCCTCATGGTGGCAATGAGGGACATGCTGGCAAACATCAGGTTTCAAGAGCCGCCCAGAGAGGACCAGTTGAGAGACGAGGATGAATGGGACTGAGGAGGTTTGGTTGTACTGCGATGACTAAAATGAATAAAGAACGTTTATTTGTAGAGGCCTGAACATGAATTAAAATCACCAATAACTAAACCCTACATTCTGCGCCAAATACTCTATTTCTTTTCTCAGATGTTTTTGTTCTATAATGATTTCAAGGAACACTCTTATTTAATAGCATTAAGGGAATTTTTGGTATAATCTTATTGTAATCGCTGAATATGTTATCGTTCATGATATCTTCTGCACAGCCTTGGCCGACTAAATATGTTTGTTATTTTATTTATTTTGCAGTGTTAATTTTTGTGGTTGATATTTGCATCGCACAAGGGCGGACATGCTGGATTATTTCCAATTGTGTGCTGCTTTTAGGTTACAACTACTCATATATTTACAGTTAAAAAATGTTTCATCATCGGTACTTTTTTTCCATTGCAAAAAGACTTAAAGGCCTACTGAAACCCACTACTACCGACCACGCAGTCTGATAGTTTATATATCAATGATGAAATCTTAACATTGCAACACATGCCAATACGGCCAGGTTAACTTATAAAGTGCAATTTTAAATTTCCTGCGAAACTTCCGGTTGAAAACGTTTAGGTATGATGACGTATGCGCGTGACGTTGATGGTTGAAACGGAAGTATTGGGACGCAAAATTCCACAGTATTCTGGACATCTGTGTTGGTGAATCTTTTGCAATTTGTTTAATGAACAATGGAGACTGCAAAGAAGAAAGCTGTAGATGCGATCGGTGTATTAGCGTCTGGCTACAGCAACACAACCAGGAGGACTTTGACTTGGATAGCAGACGCGCTATCCGACGCTAGCCGCCGACCGCATCGATTATCGGGTGAAGTCCTTCGTCGCTCTGTCGATCGCTGGAACGCAGGTGAGCTTCGGTGTTGATGAGCAGATGAGGGTTGGCGTAGGTGGAGAGCTAATGTTTTTATCATAGCTCTGTCGAGGTCCGTAGCTAAGTTAGATTCAATGGCGTCGTTAGCAACAGCATTGTTAAGCTTCGCCAGGCTGGAAAGCATTAACCGTGTAGTTACAGGTCCATGGTTTAATAGTATTGTTGATTTTCTGTCTATCCTTCCAGTCAGGGGTTTATTTATTTTGTTTCTATCTGCAGTTAAGCACGATGCTATCATGTTAGCTCCGTAGCTAAAGTGCTTCACCGATGTATTGTCGTGAAGATAAAAGTCACTGTGGATGTTGTTGCGTTTTGGACCAGTTGTTCCTCCCAGGGAATTCAAGTCACAAGTCGCTCCCAAGCTCTTTACGACACTTAAAGCTGAGTTGTAAAACCACCAGAGACAGAATAGGTATTTTGTAATATATTGGCAAAGCTTTGCAGATATATTTTCACAGAAATAGCATAGAACATTCGGATCGCCCCGCTAAAATGGTCTGTCCCCCGAAACACCCTCTCCCCCTTAAGTCCATGGCAGTCCTCTGTCTCTAGCCAAAACAAATGCTTATCAAAACACATTCCAAAGAATTCAAGGTTAACACACAGTTTACTTGCAGACAACCAAAAGACCACATTTGGAAGAAAAACACTAGCTGTTTTGTAATATGACATTGAAATCAAAAGAAGTAACATTTAAATTCGGATATATGTAAATATCTTCCTCCGACAATTCCCCCTTCAGATCTTCTAAAAAGATCTTTATCACTAGTACAACACTTCTAAAATACGCCCCTCTTTGAGCAAGCTAGTAAAAAATCAAAAGCACAGTTACATGGGAGATAAACGGATGGAATCTATGTCAATGTCGTCACTGTCAGGAAAGGAAACTAGCATTTCTCGAAAGTCACCACTTTGCTTGACCCCCTTCAGTGACATAGCAAACCCAGAAATAGGGTGAGGTTGTCCTTCTACAGCTCTAACAATGATGCGGGTGCACAAAGACCTAGCACAAGGGGCGATAAAGCAACCGCATGAGGCTATGATGGCCAAGAAAACTCCAACGGAGATCAGGGCAGACTTAATTAGGTCAGACCACCTTCCAAAGGTGCTCTGGAGCCAATCTTTGAAGGGGTCAGAGACACCGGAAACTTCAGTAAGTTCCTTAGACAGGGCATGGAGGCCCTCCAGGGCCCTCTGGACCGAGCCATCGGGGGCGGTGTTGTTAGGAAAGAAGGTACAGCATTGGTCACCAAACATTGCACACACACCTTCTTCCTTGGCTAGGATACGGTCAAGGGCTATGCGGTTCTGGACGGCCATGAGGGAAGTTGGGGCAAGTTGTTCAGCAAGCCCCTCAACAGCATCACGAGTCAGGTTGGTCAGTCTCAACAGATTATAAAAAACATAGTTAATGCGTTCTACATTTTTAGTAGCAGTCACAGGGAAAATAGCACCAATTATAGGAAGGTTCTCGAAACCTGCACAGGATTTACACCACAATTTATGTTGTGGTGGGACCCCCCTGGTTGTCCAATTGCATCAAAGTAAACACCATCAGGGTTTCTCATCAAATCAAAGGAGCCCGTTACAGTCCTCCGAGATAAAACATGGCATCTTCTGCGGGAAGTTAGAGAGGCCGCTGAAACAGGAGTTCCAAGGGGTGTTAATTTGGTACCCACTAGGGTGACTGGGGTCACCAGTCTAACCATAGCACAAAGTCCAACGGCGGACGTCGGGATTCTAATGTACAATCTATGCTCCCACAATACCAGAATAAGTCAGCTCGTGCCCAAGGGCCTATCCTTGAGCCATCTATCAGGGTGGTGCACCAGGAGGGGTTAATGTCACCCAATTTGTAGGGGGATGAAGGGGGTCCTGTAAATTGAAAACACGTGTATTTCAGCTTTTGGGCCACAAAGGGAAGAAGTCGGGTGAAATTGTCAACAGGAGGGTACACACTAGCCAACAAATCACAACCTGGCGGTGTGGGTTCAGAAAACAAGGAGATAAGACAGTTTGAGCCATTAGTGTCAGTCAACTTAAAAGGGGCGGGGTAAGTGTGGGGAAAGGGACGTCCAGCGGAACAAGCAACACAGTCACCCAGGTTTTGTCTCTTAGCCATGCTAGTCATCCACCTAAGCCACAGGTTGTCTGCACCTGCTCCTAAGGTCAAAGCTACCAGATCTTCGGTGGTGATGTCATTAGTATACACAGATGTGAGAGCCTTTGTAAGCATAGCACCTGCTCTGGCAATTGTAAGGGAAAGGGGGTTCTGGGACCGATCAAAGTTCCTCTGAAAGGTCATCCCTCTCAGAATAACTTTGAATTGTGGAGGTATGTTGGCATATAAAGGGTCATGGTAGTCTAAGGGCCCTGTGTAGTGGGTTACCTGCTTCCACGAGGGGCACCACTTACCAGAGTATGTTGTCCGCATCCGACACCAATAGTTCAGGTTTGAGTCGTAACAAAGATAGAGGTTACTAGCACGGTAAGAACTTTTTTTTTTTTCACACTTAATCACTCTACACAGGTCAGAAAAGTAAGTCTTGCTGTCCCCCTTGACCCAGTCTATTTCAAGTCCGCCGTACGTTCTAAGACACTTGTCAGTCACTGTCGTCGGGAAGGAAGAACTGAGACACAAGGTCAGTAGAGCAAGCCCAAACACCAGTCCGTCAGGGAATCCTACTGGGTATAACATCCTGCCTTTCATCTATCAAAATCAGAGTAATTCAGGTAACGAGACGGGGATAAACATCAAACTTTTCACTTAATGTAACGACACAAATCCTTATGCTGAAAACAAGCAAGAAAAACTAAGAAACATCTAGCATATGGACTGGTCTCAATCAATGGTATACAATATAGAAGTTGATCAGAGTAATGTAGGTAGAAAATCTGGAAGATCTACACGACGGTAGACGGCAGCTCAACGGAGAGAGGTGTCTCTCAGCGTCGTCTTCTGGGCGCCTTCCGTGGCAGGCTCCTCCGCGGGAGTGCGGAGGTAGAGGTGGTACCAGGTGTCCCCTGTACCAGCTAGTCGAAGGGCGTGGGACGTCTGTACCACGACCTTGAAGGGACCATTCCACCTGGGCTCCGTACACTTGCGTTTGATGACCTTGATCTTGACCCTCTCAGTGGACGGAAGGGAATCTGGAGTGGCGGGCTGTCATCCCCGAATCTGTACAGAAGAACTGGCACACAAATTCTGCATTTTGTGTAAAATACCATTTTGGTTTTACGCTGATTCCTTCTTCCAGGGGGGTGTTGATCCTGGGAAGGGGCTGACCTGTATGCAGTTCATAGGGTGAAAAACTCAAAGGGCGGTAAAACAGTTTTATTCACGGACATTCGAATGATCATTAACGCTAATTGCAACATGTCAATCCAATTCAATTTGGTCTGTGCACAGATTTTAGCCAATTCGTTTTTGATATTCTGGTTCATCCTTTCAACCTTACCTTGGGACTGAAGATGGTACCCCCAAACCGAACCTGTGTTCTAGTCCAAGAGCATTTTCGACCAAGGCTAAGTGAGTAATTTTAAAATGGGTGCTTTTGTCTGACCTAATCTTTTTGGGGAAACCATGTCGGGGAATTAGGTCATTCACAAGCCATTTAATTACTGATTTTTCATCCTCTTTTGAGGTTGGGGTTGCTTCCGGCCAACCACTGTGATTGTCAACACAAGTCAGCAAGTATATTTTCCCTTTCACCGGATTGATCATATCAATGAAGTCAAAAACTATACACGGTTCACCCTCACCTCCTCCATATTCCAAATTGATTTACTAAACTACTATCGATGTGCAAAATGGCTATTTTCAAGTTAAATTTATAAACTTACAACAATTTAGTTATAACTTCTTCCCCACAGGAATATTGTTAAAGTTATTTTGTTGTACGGAGTCTGAATCCAAGAGTCTGAATCCACCCTCACCTCCTCCCCCTTCTGTTTCTGAAAAAGAGACTGTGTCAGTAATACTATCACTTTCAGAAACATCTAAGAAAAAGGTCAGCTAATAGTCAAGTACAGCAAGAGCAGGGGCGGAGGACAGGTCATGTTTGAGGTCAATGAAAGTCATTTCAGTCTCTGTGGACCACTGAAGGGTGGTATTAGGGTAGGGGACCCCTTAGCGAAATCAGAAATAACTCAAAGTCAACTAAACCCTAAATTTTATGTAACTTATTCAATATGGTGAAAGCTTCAAAATATGCCTATATTTATATCGACACAAATACTAGAAAAATACTAACCTTATGGCGGATGCCTTTCAGTAGTAATTTAAAATTTTACCACGCCTGGTGGCCACAATAACAAATTAAGTCAAGCTCATGTTGTAGAAAGTCTAATGATGCGGACACGTTTGTTACTGAATACTTTCTATCAGACTTCTGTCATGGCGACTGTGTGTATGTAATAAGCAACTATAATTTTTTGATATGCTTAAATGTAATGTGTCGTTTTAGCTCAGCTGTTGTGTAGCTGCTAGCTCCTCGTAGCCTACAGCCGGGATGTCCAAAGTGCAGCCCATAGCTATGTGCTTAACAGAAAACTTAAACAAGAGGAAAATGTGGTTTTGGGTGTCGGTGCAATGAGTGGCAGCTACGCCGTGTTTTATCATTGGACCTAAGTCTTTGGTTTTGTAGGCAGGGCAAAGAGCAAGGGAACAATGTGGGACAGCAATTGTGTCCATCTTATACTATGCTAGTTGTAGCAAAGATATGTCAACATGAGCAGCCACACCTTGAGTTCCAACATATATAAATAGAAAGGAGTCAAAGGCCTCCTGGCATGAACATGAGGCGAGTCGGGTGGCGGTACACACGGAAGCATCTCAGTCAGCCAGGGTTTTCACTGATAGAGCAGTTGGAGATGTCAGCCATTTCTGGTGTTTCAGGCTGTGGTATGAGCTCATGGAGGAGCTTTGGTAGTGGTGTCGCAGCTTGGTGGTTGAGCCGTCAGGTAACACCAGGAAGGTTCCTTCTGTGTGATATTGAATGTCAGGGTACAGTCTGTAAAGGAGGTCATTACCAATTAGGCAAGGTGTGTGCAGGTCAACCACGAAGGGGTGCTTCAGTGTGTGTCCAGCAATCTGAACCGGAAGAGGTTTGGTGACCGGTAACATTCTTGTGACCTCAGCGAAGCCTTCGACCTTCAAAAAGGAAGCACACAGTTTCTTTGGTACCTCTGCATTCAGAAATGAGTGGGTGGCACCAGTGTCAATCACAAACTGATAACATTGTCCGTTGACACTTATGTCCAGCAGGGGGCCTGTCTGTATTTCCTGCTGGGGCTTCTGCCTTGGGCGTCCTTTGCCATGCCTGTATGATGTTTTGGCTGCAATTGGGAGCCTGTCTCGTTCAGAGGAGTTAGGACATTCACGTTGCCAGTGACCCAGCTGGTCACAGATGAAACAGTTTTCACCCTGTCTTGGCCTTAAAGCACCGTGTCCACCACCCGAGTCCAACCGTCTGGTCGCACGTCTGTTGAGGATTCTTTCCTCCACCTGCTGGGACTCAAAAGCAAGGTCACCCACTGCTGAATATACGCTAGCTGATCTTTGACCTTTTGGTTCTTTTAACTTTTCATCTTCAGCGATCTGTAATTTAAGTAGTTGTTTCCTTGTTACTCTACCACCATCCTGCTCTGTCCAATTTTGCATGTGATGAATAAGATGTCCCTGCCATGTGTTGTTTTTGGCACCGTGTATATCGGTTATCATCCATCCTGCGTCTCACCACAGTTGGCATTGCGTCAAGTACTGCTCGTCTAAAAAACTGTCGGTGTTCCCCTTCTTTACTGGGATGCACACCTGTAGCACGTGACCACTGCTCTTTAGCTTGGTCTATAAATACATAAGGTGACTCACCATCTTTCCACCGATATGTAGGAGTGGTATTTTGACACGGAAGAGGAAACAGACTGCGCATAGCAGTAGCTATGCCTCTTATGTACGGTGTTACCGGTGAAGTCGAAGATTCAGCCAATAATCCTGCTTGTTGTTCCATATTTTGGCCATCTTGTGTGGAAACACAACGATACAAAATGCCTCTAAAGTCTGCTACGGAGAGAGTGTATCCCGCTGTTAGTTTGTCTAACGTGTTAAGCCAAAGACTCCCTCCTTCAGACACAGGTGGGAGTTTGTCAACAATGGATTGCATATCTGCAACAGCAAAAGTCTTCTATTTTGAAATTGGCCACTAATTTCAGGAAAAAGTGGATATGCATGTCCTTCTACCTTTTTGGAGCGTGTGTTGTATGCATGTGGGTCATGTGGTTGTTTGTCAATGTAGCCTTCCAGCGAGCCTTTAGCGGTTACAGGAGACCACAAAGTCTGCCTCTGTTGTGTATCATTCAAGAATGTCTGTTGTGCACGTCAGAGGTTGTTATCTACTGGGGGAAAATGGTCAGACGTGCAAAGGAAGGGGTTAAGAATTTGAGCCGATGGCTTAGAGAGGGCGTGTGAGTACCTCCCTCTCTTGGCACTTGAGTAGGGGGCGTTGGCTTAGTCAAAGTCTGGGCGGGTCGTTTGAATAGTCTCGCGCATGTGCGAGTCATGTCCTTATCTAATTCGCCTAGTTCCCCCCATACGTCTCTCCCCGCGGACTACACCGTCACCAATAGCAACACACACGCACACACAAGCACGCGCACACACACACACAAGCACGCTTATGCTCTCAGTAGACACACACAAGCACACGTACACACACACACACACACACACACTCCCACGCAACCAGCAACACACACACACACAAGGAAAAAGCTGCACGAAAGCTCTTTCTCTGCGTTTCACTTTACCATAAAACTTCCAGTTACTTTTCTTTATTTACCAAACGTTTGAGTTCACGACTTTACGAGTGTTGTAAACTCCCTCTTAATCCTTATTTTTCAAAGAGAGTGTTGTAAACTCCCTCTTAACCCTTTCATGAAACGTTCTCCTTTTTGTCTCTTCCCGCTGATTCCATTGTCACCAAAAGCACATTCAATTGATCATTAAACGGTAGCCATTCATCACATTTCCCCCATCCGCCATCACATTCCTGTCTGTCACACTCCGTAGCCATTGTGTCTTTTATCTCAGAATTTATCGTCCCAGACGAAGGGCCTCGAACCCCTTACTTCAGAATTTTTCGTCCCAGACGAAAGGCCTCAAACCTGTTACTCGTTTAGGCGACGACCAATGACCCAGGGTGAGCTACACCCAACTATTAGTTTATTCGTCAATGAAACTGCCCGTCACGGTAGTCGAGACACAATGACGCGAGTTGACCACTTATTTACAGCTTTTTATGTAATGGCGGACAAGGGAAAAATGCAATCAATCCATCAAAATGTCCACTCTGTGTCTGGGGTACAAACAGTGTTTGACTTACATACTTCAAGACAGACTCCTAAAGCAGATTTTAGAAAAAGGCTCTGCTTACCTTTATTTTATGTTTGGCCACTCGTGAGTCTGTCCAGAAGAATGTAAGAGGTGTCCAATTCTCAGCGTGTCGCCCCGGCCAATGCACCAAATTGTTGCGTTTTGGACCAGTTGTTCCTCCCAGGGAATTCAAGTCACAAGTCGCTCCCAAGCTCTTTACGACACTTAAAGCTGAGTTGAAAAACCACCAGAGACAGAATAGGTATTTTGTAATATATTGGCAAAGCTTTGCAGATATATTTTCACAGAAACAGCATAGAACATTCGGATCGCCCCGCTAAAATGGTCTGTCCCCCGAAACACCCTCTCCTCCCTTAAGTCCCTGGCAGTCCTCTGTCTCTAGCCAAAACAAATGCTTATCAAAACACATTCCAAAGAATTCAAGGTTAACACACACAGTTTACCTGCAGACAACCAAAAGACCACATTTGGAAGAAAAACACTAGCTGTTTTGTAATATGACATTGAAATCAAAAGAAGTAACATTTAAATTCGGATATATAAATATCTTCCTCCGACAATGTCCATTTCGTGTTCTCGACTCTCATTTTCAAGAGGATATAGTATCCGAGGTGGTTTAAAATACAAATCTGTGATCCACAATAGAAAAAGGAGAGAGTGTGGAATCCAATGAGCCCTTGTACCTAAGTTACGATCAGAGCGAAAAAAGATGCATCCTGCACTGCACTCTAATACTTCACTCTCACGTTCCTCATCCACGAATCTTTCATCCTGGCTCAAATTAATGGGAAAATCGTCGCTTTCTCGGTCCCAATCGCTCTCGCTGCTGGTGTAAACAATGGGGAAATGTGAGGAGACTTTCAACTTGTGACGTCACGCTACTTCCGGTACAGGCAAGGCTTTTTTTTTATCAGCGACCAAAAGTTGCAAACTTTATCGTCGTTGTTCTATACTAAATCCTTTCAGCAAAAATATGGCAATATCGCGAAATGATCGAGTATGACACATAGAATGGATTTGCTATCCCCGTTTAAATTAAAAAAAATTCATTTCAGTAGGCCTTTAAACTTTGCTGTAGACCCCTTTTATTGTTTTTATAGGTAGGTCCTTTACTATTTTCAAGACTTTCAGCAAATCATTCTCAGAGGTCTCACAATATCGTAAGCAAGTAGGAATGTGCCTTTCGATCGGCCAACGAACAGTATCGTCCAATTTCATTAAAAAGTACAATATTGCTATTGCCGATTAATGCCTTTTAATGGCGATCACAAACGCAGATCCTCAATATTGTACTTATTATGGGACGAGATAGCAACTAATTGTGTATCTTCATAGACAGTGTGGAGACACTCCCCTAAGCTAACAATAATCACCTCCATTACAGCAAATAAACTGCCTTTGCTTTATCAAGTAATATTATCACTGGAAGCCGAGGCGAAACATGTTACACACCGAGTGCAAGCACGAGCAGGCATTCGAGCCAAATTAGATAGCCGCTAAGCTAGCTTGAAACACAGTTTGCAAGAAATACTGTAAGTGCTTAGTTTAAGAAGTGTAGTTAGAACCACGTTACAGCAGAAAGTAAGCAGATGTTAACAGGAAATTAACAAGTAGATTAACAAGAGTCTAAAAGGAGGATAACACAACTGTTGGTGTATCAGCATTGTCGCAGCCAGAAGTGCATGACATGTAAGAGGAGGGCGGATCGATCCATAAATTGGTGGTGTCGACACTAAAGGTAATATCAATACACAGTATGGTCGATACTAGAAGAAGAAGAAAAAGAAACGAGAAGTGATTTAGTCGATATTTAAAAAAGTTATAATTTTGGTGTTTTTGTTAATGTTTACAAATTCAGAATATAATTCCTTGGACACAGGAGGACTTTGAGGGCCAAAAAGGATTCCAATGCATTACTCCGGTTACTCGGATGGTAGTTGTTGATTTTGTTTCGTTATTGTGTACTATTGACTTTGTTTTGCTCAAAGAATTGTAATAAAAGAGAATAAGGAATTATATTCTACGTATATATACGTACATACATATATATACCGCTTGTCCCGTTCGGGGTCGCAGGGGTGCTGGAGCCTATCCCAGCTGCAGATAGACAGACAACATTCACGTTAGTGTTGCCAATCAACCTATCCCCAGACGTATGTCTTTGGAGGTGGGAGGAAGCCGGAGTACCCGGAGGGAACCCACGCAGTCACGGGGAGAACATGCAAACTCCACACAGAAAGACTACAAGCCCGGGGATTGAACTCAAGACCTTGTTATTGTGAGGCACACTCACTGATCCCTGTTACGCCGTGCTGCCCACATTTACGTTCATATATATATATACAGGTATATATATATATATATATATATATATATATATATATATATATATATGTGTGTATATATATACAGTCGTGGTCAAAAGTTTACATAGACTTGTAAAGAATCAAATCAAATCAAATCAACTTTATTTATAAAGCACATTTAAAATTTACCACAGGGGTAGCCAAAGAACATAATGTCATGGCTGTCTTGAGTTTCCAATAAATTCTACAACTCTTATTTTTGTGATAGAGTGATTGGAGCACATACTTGTTTGTCACAAAAAATATTCATAAAGTTTGGTTCTTTTATGAATTTATTATGGGTCTACTGAAAATGTGACCAAATCTGCTGGGTCAAAAGTATACATACAGCAACATCCCTCCATCCCTTTTCTACCGCTTGTCCCTTCTTGGGGTCGCGGGGGGTGCTGGAGCCTACATGATCAATTCTGGTGATGTAAAAAAGTTACCACCAAATCAAATTAGCTTCATGGCATGACCTCTTAACTTCATGTGAGTAATTATGATTGACGACACCTGTTGACTTCTCTGAGTCCATTTAAATAGGGCCCATGTGATGCAGTCATTAGACTCGGTTACAAACGCGACAATGGGAAAGTCAAAGGAACTCAGCACAGATCTGAAGAAACGGATTATTGACTTGAACAAGTCAGGAAAATCACTTGGAGCCATTTCAAAGCAGCTGAAGTTCCCAAGAGCAACTGTGCAGACAATTGTTCGTGAGTATAAAGTGCATGGCACAGTTTTGTCACTGCCACGATCAGAAAGAAAACGCAAACTATCGCCTGCTGCTGAGAGAAAATTGGTCAGGATGATCAAGAGTCAACCGAGAACCACCAAAAAGTAGGTCTGCGATGAATTAGAAGCTGCTGGAACACAGGTGTCAGTGTCCACAGTCAAGCGTGTTCTGCATCGCCATGGATTGAGAGCCTACCATGCGAGAAGGAAGCCCTTGCTCCAGAAGGGACACCTTAAGGCTCGTCTAAAGTTTGCTGCTGATCACATGGACAGGAGGAAAGTTCTGTGGTCAGATGAAACAAAAATTTAGCTGTTTGGCCACAATACCCATCCCAGGAACACCATACCTACCGTCAAGCATGGTGGTGGTAGTATTATGCTCTGGGCCTGTTTTGCTGCCAATGGAACTGGTGCTTTACAGAGAGTAAATGGGACAATGAAAAAGGAGGATTACCTCCTATTTCTTCAGGACAACCTAAAATCATCAGCCCGGAGGTTGGGTCTTGGGCGCAGTTGGGTGTTCCAACAGGATAATGACCCCAAACACACATCAAAAATGGTAAAGGAATGGCTAAATCAGGCTAGAATTAAGGTTTTAGAATGACCTTCCCAAAGTCCTGACTTAAACCACATTGAGAACATTTGGACAGTGCTGAAGAAACAAGTCCATGTCAGAAAACCAACAAATTTAGCTGAACTGCACCAATTTTTTCAAGAGGAGTGGTCAAAAATTCAACGAGAAGCATGCCAGAAGCTTGTGGATGGCTACCAAAAGCGCCTTATTGCAGTGAAACTTGCCAAGGGACATGTAACCAAATATTAACATTGCTGTATGTATACTTTTGACCCAGCAGATTTGGTCACATTTTCAGTAGACCCATAATAAATTCAGAAAAGAACCAAACTTCATGAATGTTTTTTGTGACCAACTAGTAAGTGCTCCAATCACTCTATCACAAAAAAAATAAGAGTTATTATTTTAAACTTAAGACAGACATGACATTATGTTCTTTACAAGTGTATGTAAACTTTTGGCCACGTCTGTATATACGTTTACTGTATATATACTGTATATATATATATATATGTATATGTATATGTATACACAGGGATGATGCTCGAAACCGGTTTTCCCGGTTGTTCGATAAAAAAGAACCGAGTCCTTGGACTCGAATCCCTTTTTGAGAACCGGTACCCGTTATCAAGACCACTATAGTAAAGTAAAAGAGTTGGTTCTTTATTCGAATCCCTGGGAACGAATCCCGTCCCGACAAGAAATGCCCCGTGGAACATCAGAAGAAATTACGTCACGTAGCTCAGTCATTAGGCGCAGATAGGGAAAGCAGGAAAAAAAATGGACCGGAAAAAGCGCTCCAAAGCATGGCTTCATTTCACCAAAAAAAACGAGGAAGCAGCAATATGCAATTATTGCCAGGCTTCGCTCTCGCGTGAGGGGGGGAAGCACAACAAGCGTGTCGTGTCTTCGACACGTGTTGAAGCAGTGGCAGAGACGACGAAGAACGCCCCTCTTCTTCTGCCAGCTGCCCAAGTCCCAGCTACAGTGGCGGTGACGCAGGTGAGTAACTAACGTTAACTGTTGCCGGTTAATTTCCATAGCTGCTCACTTGTAGCCTTTAGGCTAAAATAAGGTTACCTCTTATGTCAACCAGGACTGCAGTAATGTATATATATATATATATATATATATATATATATATATATATATATATACACATACACACAAATATATATACACACGTGTATATATATATATTTATATATATATACATATTTACACATGTATATACAAGGTATATACTGTATATATATGCATATCATATGGAAAACGGGGTTTGTATATATATATATATATATATATATATATACACACATATATATATATATACACACGTGTATATATACATACTAGAGATGCGCAGTTTGCGGGCACAACCGCGGAGTCCGCGGATCGGGCGGATGAAATGAAAAAAAATTAGATTTTATCCGCGGGTCGGGTCGGGTGGTTCAAATTATTAAAAAAAATTTAGATTTTAAATAGATTCAGGCGGGTGGCAGTTAAACCAATTCGGAAATATATATACATAGTTAAATGTTGTTACCCACATACGAAAAACGAGCAGGCACCTGCAGCATGTGCCACAACAGAAGAAAAAAAAAAAAAAGAGATGGACACTTTTACGGAGCGGAGAAGGGACGCCTCACCGGGGTCCGGGACCGAGGCCCCTTCCCCCGAGAGGGCCCCACCGGGAGCCGTAGCTGAGGCGATCCGCGAGAAGGGCCCGACGCACGTCCAGGGTCACCACCGCGCCCACCGCACCGACACCCCGCCTCGTCCGCCTTCGCCGCGGCCGGCGTCACGCGCAGCAGGTAAGCAGCTTACCTGCCCGCCACCCCCGTGGCCGGGGGCTCGTAACAGGGGTCACTCCGCGCGCTCCGCCCGCGCAGCTTACCTGCCCGCCACCCCTGTTGCCGGGGGCGCGTAACAGGGGTCACTCCGCGCGCAGTGCGCTCACGAAAGGGGTGGGGCTCACCCTGGTTGATATAGACAGCAGCTAGGACGGTGGCCATGGAAGTTGGAACCCGCTAAGGAGTGTGTAACAACCCACCTGCCGAATCAACTAGCCCTGAAAATGGATGGCGCTGGAGCGTCGGGCCCATATACCCGGCCGTCGCCGGCAGCGAGACGCGCTTGGAGGTGCGCTCAGCGCGGCTCCCATATGATTGCGCACTGGTGTGCGTCTGGGTCGTGACAGCGTGGCACGCGAATGTCTGTGCTGCATTGGATCAGTCTCCTTTCTTTAACAGGCAAAAGCTTTATAACCTCACTAATGCCTTGCATCGTCTATATTAGATATATAACAACGGGCGGGTGCGGGCGGATGCGGTTCTGATCAAATGTTAGATCGGGTGGATTGCGGATGGTTGACGACTTTCTGATGCGGTTGCGGATGAAATAATTGCCTATCCGCGCATCTCTAATACATACATATATACGCATATATATGCATATATATATACAAGGTATATATATATATATATATATGCATATATATATACAAACCCTGTTTTCATATGAGTTGGGAAATTGTGTTAGATGTAAATATAAACGGAATACAATGATTTGCGAATCCTTTTCAAACCATATTCAATTGAATGCACTACAAAGACAAGATATTTGATGTTCAAACTCATAAACTTTATTTTTTTTTAGCAAATAATAATTAACGTAGAATTTCATGGCTGCAACATGTGCCAAAGTAGTTGGGAAAGGGCATGTTCACCACTGTGTTACATGGCCTTTCCTTTTAACAACACTCAGTAAACGTTTAGGAACTGAGGAGACACATTTTTTAAGCTTCTCAGGTGGAATTATTTCCCATTCTTGCTTGATGTACAGCTTAAGTTGTTCAACAGTCCGGGGGTCTCCGTTGTGGTATTTTAGGCTTCATAATGCGCCACGCATTTTCAATGGGAGACAGGTCTGGACTACAGGCAGGCCGGTCTAGTACCCGCACTCTTTTACTATGAAGCCATGTTGATGTAACACGTGGCTTGGCATTGTCTTGCTGAAATAAGCAGGGGCGTCCATGGCAACGTTGCTTGGATGGCAACATGTGTTGCTCCAAAACCTGTGTGTACCTTTCAGCATTAATGGCGCCTTCACAGATGTGTAAGTTACCCATGTCTTGGGCACTAATACACCCCCATACCATCACAGATGCTGGCTTTTCAACTTTGCGCCTATAACAATCCGGATGGTTCTTTTCCTCTTTGGTCCGGAGGACACGACGTCCACAGTTTCCAAAAACAATTTGAAATGTGGACTCGTCAGACCACAGAACACTTTTCCACTTTGTATCAGTCCATCTTAGATGAGCTCAGGCCCAGCGAAGCCGACGGCGTTTCTGGGTGTTGATAAACGGTTTTCGCCTTGCATAGGAGAGTTTCAACTTGCACTTACAGATGTAGCGACCAACTGTAGTTACTGACAGTGGGTTTCTGAAGTGTTCCAGAGCCCATGTGGTGATATCCTTTACACACTGATGTCGCTTGTTGATGCAGTACAGCCTGAGGGATCGAAGGTCACGGGCTTAGCTGCTTACGTGCAGTGATTTCTCCAGATTCTCTGAATCCTTTGATGATATTACGGACCGTAGATGGTGAAATCCCTAAATTCCTTGCAATAATAGCTGGTTGAGGAAGGTTTTTCTTAAACTGTTCAACAATTTGCTCACGCATTTGTTGACAAAGTGGTGACCCTCGCCTCATCCTTGTTTGTGAATGGAATCTACTGTTATACCCAATCATTGCACCCACCTGTTCCCAATTTGCCTGTTCACCTGTGGGATGTTCCAAATAAGTGTTTGATGAGCATTCTTTAATTTTATCAGTGTTTATTGCCACCTTTCCCAACTTTCTTGTCACGTGTTGCTGGCATCAAATTCTAAAGGTAATGATTATTTGCAAAAAAAAAAAATGTTTATCAGTTTGAACATCAAATATGTTGTCTTTGTAGCATATTCAACTGAATTTGGGTTGAAAATGATTTGCAAATCATTGTATTCCGTTTATATTTACATCTAACACAATTTCCCAACTCATATGGAAGCGGGGTTTACACATATATACGTGTAAATATATATTTGCATATGTATATATATATATATATATATATATATATATATATATATATATATATATATACGTATATATATATATATATATATATATATATATATATATATATACATATATATATATATATATATATATATATACATACATATGCAAATATATATATATGTATGTATGTATATATAATTTCGCCACACCTAGTGTTTGTGTGACAATCATTGGTACTTTACCTTTACCTTATATATATATATATATATATATATATATATATATGTATATATATATATATATATATATACATACAGTATATATACGTGCAAAACACTGCAGAGTTGACCTAAAAACAGAGAATATTCTGTTGGAAAGAACCTTTCTTGACTGGAAAACAGAGGCTGAATGTCCACCCAAAGATATGTTGTCTGTGCACAACCTCTTTGATTGAGAATACAAGACTGGTGCTGCGCCACCTGAAGGACATCACAGGACCCCTGCCGGACTTCCTGCAGTTTTCCCATAGGGCAAACAGGTCGGTGGAGAATGCAGTCAACATGGGACTGAACCACATCCTGCATCACCTTGACTCCCCAGGGACCTACACTTGGATCCTGTTCGTGGACTTCAGCTCAGCATCCCAAATATCCTGCACTGCAAATTCTGTCCTGACTGACAGAAGGCAGCAGCTAAGGCTGAGGAGCATCACATCTAGCACCTGGATAATCAGCACTGGTGCCCCCTGCAGGTGGGGCTAGTGGCTCCCGTGGCCCCGTGCTGGGCGGTCCTGCTGCGGACGACTTGAGTAGTGCGTCCTGAGGCGGGTCCCGTGGTGCTCTCCTGATCGGGGTTGGGTACGTGGGCACCCAGTTGCTTGTGGGGCAGGATGGTCTTCCCGCCCGGGTGTTGGGAGTCTCTGGTACCCTCGGGACGGGGCCTCCCTTCATTCTGCTTGCGTGGGGTATGGTCTCTCGCTGGCTTGGCGACTGGTTGTCTCCTGCTTCTCCCGTGCCTTGCTCTCTTCCCGGCGCGTCTGTCTACGGCCTGCTGCTGGCCTGCCACTGGCTTGTCCGGCGGCACGGTGGGCCCGGTTCTGGGGGCCCTGTCGCTAGGAGCCTGCCTGCGTGGGGCCGGTGGTCCCTTGTACCTTGACTCCCGCAGATACTGGGAGACCACTATCATCATCATCGGCGGTCACTCGAAACGAGTATGACAATCCTCCTGGTAGGGGGGTATCCCTTTTTGGAGGATGCCTGTGCATGAAATTCTTTAATGTGGGGAGACTGGTGCACAGTCACCACACGATCCTTGACAGATCGGGGTCAGGGTCCAGTGGAATGGAGTCCAAGACGACTGGGGACCCTTTTCTGCTGCAGCCTTCATCCGCCATCCCAGCTGTTGTGACGCTCCCTAGGGTTAGCAATCATCCTCCGCCTGTTCCACCGTTGAGGTCTTGGGTTGTTATTTCCCCATAACTGGGCCCACATGGATGTGGAGGTGCCTTCTTCCGCCATCGCAGCCGTTGTGGTGGTTCTTACATCTACCGTCTTCCGCCTGCTCCGCCGTTGCGGTCTTCACCGTATCACTGGCTAGGGGGAAGTCAGGTACTAGTCCTTTGCCAAGGGCCACCTGGGGTAACAGTAGTAAAGGGGTTAACCTCCTAGTGCCCCAAGACCCCTTAGAGGAGCCTCCACTGCTGGATGCACTTTAACGCCATGCCCAGGACACGAGACAACTATATTGTATATAAGCAATATATACAATATACAACTATATTGTACATACAAACGTTCATTCAAACATACATATGCGCACACATAGTTACTAAGCGCTTACATATGTACATAAGCTCGTACATATTTACACAAATACAGTACATACATATCTTAGCTGTCCATCGTGTACAAGGAATGATGCTTGCTTCATAGAGGGGAGGAGGGTTTCAGTGATGTTGCCGCTGATGCCACTTGATGTGGCTGTCGAGGCGGAAGCGTGATCTGCACTTCCGTCCACAGATAGAGCAGGGGAGCCCCAACGTTGGGTGAATGCCGTCCTATGGTGTTGCTGGGCACGTCTCTCAGACCTTCTTTGCTGGTTGCTGTGGTTTATTTGGGTTGTTACTCTGGCACAAGTGGCCCGCCAAGCTAAGCGGTCACATGCCAGGGTTTCAAGCTGCATGGGGTTGATGGAAGTGTGCTTCAGAATGTCCTTGGTGTAGTCCTTGTAGCGCCTCTTTGGTCCACCAGCAGCACGCTTTGATTCATATAGTTGGCCGTAGAGGACTTGGCTGGGCAGGCGGTGATCATGCAGGCGTATGGTGTGTCCTAGTCACCGCAGGTGTCTTGGCCACGGCTGCTTCCATATAGCTGGATTTTGTGCTCTCCAAGATCTCATTGTAGGGGACTCTTCCCAGGACTCTTCCCAGGATAAACCAATGATCTTCTGAAGGCAGCGGATGTGGAAGACCTCCAAGTTTGCAATGTGCCGCCTGTATGGAGTCCATGTTTCATCCCCGTGAAGCAGAGTGGACACACATACAGCGTTGTAGATGGCGACCTTGGTGCTGACCTTCAGGTTGCGGTTTTCAAAAACCCTGCTGCGCAGGCATCCAAAGGCTGATGAGGCTTTATTGATGTGGGTATGTATATCTACTGTATGTCGAGGGAGCAGTGGGAGGACAGTGTGTAGCCAAGGTAAGTGAAGTGATCATCTGTTTTGAGTGGGAGACCATTTATATGGAAGCTGTAGGGTGAAGAAGGTTGGGCAATGAGTGTGGACATGATTTCAGTGTTTTTAATATTGACCTGGTGACCAAAGGACTGGTACAGAGTGGAAATTGTGTTGAGGGCATGCTACATAGACTGAGGGTTGTGTGCTAACACGCACAATCATCCGCGTATTTGGCAGACCTTCGTCTTGGTGTGGGCTTGGAGACAGCGAAAGTTGAAAAGACTCCCATCAAGGCGGTATTAGAGGTAAACACTGTCTTTATGATCCAGGCCACGATGGAAGAGGTAGGTGATGGCAGGAAGGAGGAGATTGAACAGTACTGGTGCCAGGACTGGTGCTTTACCCCAACATTTACCTTGAAGAACTCTAACTGGAGTTTTCCAGTGAGGACTCTGGCTTGCATACCATCATGCAGTTGCTGCAGGATGGAGAGAAACTCGCGTGGTACCCCACGTTTGGACAGTTGTTTCCAGAGCTTCTCACGGTTTATGGTGTCAAACGCGGGTAGATGAGCAAGTGGCTTGCACGGAGGTAAGGATTAGCGTGAGGGTGTGGGTGTGCAATCCTCAATCCACCATCTTCACTCCACCAGGTGGACTTCCAGTGGCATGAGATACCCATGACGACCTTCGACCTGCTGGAGTAGCAGGGGACTGCCTGTGATCCGGTCTTTTTGTCCCCAAGTGCAGATTTGATTTCAGGGTTTTCTCCCCTAGCCAGAGTCCCCTCCCGGCTTACCCACTTGGCAATGCGGCAGTGGTGTGTTGGTTAGGCCCACTGCTGCCCGGCGATCCCCTACATTTTAGCTTGCGGTCCCAGGATCTCAGTTACCGTGTGCTGCCACGAGAAGACAAGGAAGGGGTCTTAGTGGAGGAGAGGCTATGTACTGAAATTATATTGTCTAAGAATGCATTTTCCAATCGATAACGTGACGGGCAAGTGTGCGCTCTTTCAGTCAATTAGTGCGCGAGGAATATATATATATATATATATATATATATATATATATATATATATATATATATATATATATATATATATATATATATTTTATATATATAAATTTTTTTAACCCAATGTGGCCCCCAAGTCAAAAAGTTTGGGGACCCCTGGCTTAGTACATACACACACGCACACACACACACACACACACACACACACACACACACACACACACACACACACACACACACACACACACACACATTCACTGTACAAACAAACATATACACAAACTGTACATACACAGGCACATATGCAAACATACACTCATGCATATAATCACGTTTCATCAAACATATATTAACGTTGTCCCTCCAGGGGAAACTGGGTAAAACACGGCTCACTGATAAAGCTTAACTTATTTTTACTGTAACAAACTATAAGGTTATTATAGTCCGCTTCTCTTTTATTCTCTCCATTTATCTGCTTTCTTTCGTAATTCAAGTTTTCCATTACATATATGTATTGTTGCATTTGAAACAATTGTATTGTTGATAATAGAGGTAACTATTGTTATTATTCATTATCAATAGTGTGATTTGTATTGGTGTTTTTATTGTTCCATTTGTAGTGCAGTAAGATTGTGTGGCCATGTCTGTGTTATTACTATTTACTTTACTAACTGGTTATTTGCTATGATTTTAAGTATCATATTTGTACATATCATATTTGCTAATAATGTTATGTTATTGTTCTTGTTTTTGTTGTTGGTGTCTCTTGTCCCTGCAATGTCTTCCTTTTTTCTTCTTTCTAGCCCTTCCTGCTCCGGTCCGCCTGTGCCAACATTAAATAAATTCATTTATTAAAGTCAAATACAAATAAGGCAACAAGAGAAGTATCCCACACTTCTCTTTTGTAAAGTAAATCTGTACAGCAGATGTGGGCATCTTGTACATCAACAATATGATTTGCCTGAGTGGCTGGACAGGACATGTTATAAAAAAAAAATATATATATATATATATATATATATATATATATATATAGGCTGAGACCAGGGATCTTGAGCTCAAAAAGGTTTGATGACCACTGGTATAGATATAATGAGATGCTCAGATTTCTAGCCCCGAAGGCTGTGTGGTTTCCATCGAGCAGAATGAAGAATGACATGGCCTTGTTTTTTTTGTCTTTCTGTAAAATATCCAAGACAAAACTATATAATACTTATCAGCCATCCATTACAGTTATTGCCTTCTAGAAACAGTATGTATCACAAATGACCCTCGTCCTATAGAGCCACATGAAGAGATGCAGTGTTCTTGATGGTAAAATGATGCCATTGTTATCAGTTCACCTGAAGCTATGGCTGGAGTTTATGCGGACTGTTCATGTGATGAACCAGGAGCAGTGATTTGCGGAACTCAGAAGCTGTCTGAGCCTGATGGCGCCACTATTACTGCACCGCCTCAATGTAATAAAACATGCAAAGGACAGACTCCGTTAAGAGCTGCAAAACCACACACTTGACGGGGCGTTTATCACGTCTGCTGATTAGCTTTTCGGGAAAACTAGTGTGTGAATGTTGTCTGTCTATCTGTGTTATCCCTGCGATGAGGTGGCGACTTGTCCGTGTGTAGCTGGGACAGGCTCCAGCACCCCCCGACTACCTTAGCAACCTCAGCCATGATGATGAGCATGTCTGCGTTCGTAACTTCAGACTCTGCTTCCTCTACAGAATGTGTGTAGTTTGGGTCAAAAGGTACCTTGCCGTATTCCTCCTACCATTTAATTAATATCTCAGTTAAGGTCAACAGGTGTCCATCCCCAGTGTGGGCAGGGAACTGCTTCCCCATTCTGAAGTGTCGAATGGTTTACCAGAACCTCTTTGAAGCTGAGTAAAAATCGTGCTGCAAGGCCTCACTAAACTCCTGCCGCGCCCCAGTTTTTACTTTGACCAAAGCCAAAACTACATGTTGCTTGTAGGCTTCTGTAAACTCTGGTGTCCACCTTGGGGTTCGGAGATTTCTGCCACAACTGGCACCAACCACCTTGCGGTTCCCAGCTTTGATCGACAACCTCAGCAATGGAACCACGGAATATGGCCCATTCAGATTCAATGGCCTCGGCCCCCATTAGGACGCAGGTGAAACGCTACCAGAGGTATAAGTTGAATAATCCACAAAAGAGAGACTGCCAAACATTCCCAGCACTTGCCTGGGTCTCCCAGGTCTGTCTAGCATGAGGGCTGTTCCTCCCAATCACGTCCATCCAGATCACACAGTTGTTGCCAACATTGGTGTTAAAGCCTCCCTGTAGAACTATTAAGTCACATGATGCCTTCAAGCACTCTCCTGATAAGACTCGAAGAAGACTGTGTACTCTGAACGGCTCTTTGTGCATATGTACCAAACAGTCAAGACAGTCAGAACCCTTTTCCTGACTGGAGGGCGTCGGGAAGTAACCACTCGTTTACTGGGTATGTTGAACACTTGGCCACTCAAACCCCTCTTCAGATAAATAGATGTATACATATATATATATGTATATATATATATATATATATATATATATATATATATATATATATATATATATATATATATATATATGGTCGAGGTTTCTGTGGTTTATCCGTTATACAGTGCTCAATACCGGGGTAGAGCGGAATATACGTTAGGTCAGAAAAAACACTGCGATGAGGTGGCGACTTGTCCAGGGTGTACCGCGCCTTCCGCCCGATTGTAGCTGAGCTAGGCTCCAGCACCCCCCGCGACCCCGAAGGGAATAAGCGGTAGAAAATGGATGGATGGATGGATTCTGGTCAAGTCCTCAATAACAGAATGGTTAACAGGCTCAATATTACATTTTGGTAATAGAGAAGGTTAAAAAATTGTCATGCAGCAATATCACAACCATTAACGTGTACAACATATAATGTACAGAATATCAGAACCATTTATTCAGGTAAAAATATCACAGACTACAGCTGGGATAGCCCCCACCCATAAAATGATCTGTCTAGGGTACACTTATTAATGATGAAAAACTATACTTATCTGCGATTAATCACGATTAATTTTTGGTTAACTATGAACCAAATGCGATTATTGCGATTCAATTATTTAATTGTTTGACAATCCTTATATATATGTATATATATATATATATATATATATATATATATATATATATATATATATATATATATATACAGTCGTGGTCAAAAGTTTACATACACTTATGAAGGACATAATGTCATGGCTGTCTTGAGTTTCCAATAATTTCTACAACTTTTATTTTTTTGTGATAGTGATTGGAGCACATATTAGTTTGTCACAAAAACATTCATGAAGTTTGGTTCTTTTATTAATTTATTATGGGTCTACTGAAACTGTGACCAAATCTGCTGGGTCAAAAGTATACATACAGCAACATACATGATCAATTTTGGTGGTGTAGAAAAGTTACAATCAAATCAAATTAGCTTCATGGCATGGCCTCTTAACTTCATGTGAGTAATTATGATTGACGACACCTGTTGACTTCTCTGAGCCCATTTAAATAGGGCTCATGTGATGCAGTCATTAGACTCGGTTACAAACGCGACAATGGGAAAGTCAAAGGAACACAGCACAGATCTGAAAAAATAGATCATTGACTTGAACAAGTCAGGAAAGTCACTTGGAGCCATTTCAAAGCAGCTGAAGTTCCCAAGAGCAACTGTGCAAACAATTGTTTGTAAGTATAAAGTGCATGGCACAGTTTTGTCACTGCCACGATCAGCAAGAAAACGCAAGCTATCACCTGCTGCTGAGAGAAAATTGGTCAGAATGATCAAGAGTCAACCGAGAACCACCAACAAGCAGGTCTGCAAATAATTGGAAGCTGCTGGAACACAGGTGTCAGTGTCCAGAGTCAAGCATGTTTTGCATTGTATATTGTATATGTGTATGTGTATATATATATATATATATATATATATATATATATATATATATATATATATATATATATATATGTATGTGTGGGAAAAAAATCACAAGACTATTTCATCTCTCCAGGCCTGTTTCATGAGGGGGGGTTCCCTCAATCATCAGGAGATTTTAATGGGAGCATTCACATACCATGGTTTATATAGGGCACAGAGTGGGTGGGTACAGGCTGGCGTAGGGGCGTGGTGATTGGCTCATGTGTTACCTAGGAGGTGTTTCCGTCTGTGGCGGCATGCTGTTACAATTTCGCTGCGCTTGTTGAGGGATGACAGGTCTGGACGGTAAATAATAAACAGTTTCTCTTTCAAGCATAGGTTGCATCTTTTATTACCACTATTGTAAGGTGTGCTGGATGCAAGAATTTGCCATGTTATTGAATATTCAACATTATTGTCTTTGAGGTCCCAAATGTGTTTGCTGAGTTCTGTGGTATTCCGCAGGTTTTGGTTCCTGAAAGAAGCCTTGTGATTGTTCCATCTGGTTTTGAATTCTCCCTCGGTTAATCCTACATATGTGTCGGATGTGTTAATGTCCTTGCGTATTACCTTAGATTGGTAGACAACTGATGTTTGTAAGCACCCCCCGTTGAGAGGGCAATCAGGTTTCTTTCGACAGTTACAGCCTTTGTTGGTTTTGGAGTCGCTCTGTCCGGGGGCCGACGGCTCATTTGCAATTGTTTTGTTGTGCTTTGAGATGATTTGTCGTATATTGTTCATACAGCTGTAGCTCAATTTAATGTTGTTCTTGTTGAATACTTTTCTTAGGGTGTTGTCTTTGGGAAAGTGTTTGTCAATCAGATTGAGGAATTTGTGTCCAATGTTAGTTGAGACGTTTTTGCTGTATGGGGGGTTGTACCAGATGATGTCGTTTCGTTTTCTGTTCTTTTTTGGCTGGTTTCCTGGCGTGGGTTCATAGGTGAGGGTGAAATTCTATCCGCTTTCATCAAGGGCTTTTTGGTACGGGGGGGTTGCTTGGTCAAATTCAGCTTTGCTAGATGACAGCATCGATAGCCTTTTATTAATTCCGGTAGGTATTCTTTTCGTGGTGGTGGGTGGGTGGTTGCTGTCATGGTGCACATATTGGAGTGTTGTGTTGGGTTTCGTGAATGGTTAGTAGCTGTTATTTCTCAGGTTGAAAGTGACGTCAAGGAAGTTGACGGTTTGCTTGTTGGCTTCAATCGTGATCCGTAGGCCGTTCTCTTTGAAAATTTGGCATATGCGCTTCTTGGTATTCTCGCTGCTCCTTGGCGAGGCGCGACACACTGCCAGTCCGTCATCACGGTAAATACCAAGGTTCAGATTGAGGCTAGCGAGCTGGGAGAGGAGGAAACTCCCAACGAGTTCACACGTTTCTGCTCCGTCAAAACTTCCCATAGTGACGTCAAATGTTGCATTGTTCTTTTTTTGCCATGGTGTACTGTTGTGGATGAGAATGGAGTTTTTTGCGTGGATGATGATGTTTCTTTCGTTGCCTGTGATTAAGTCGTAGTCTGAGGCGAAGTCTAGTGCTTGAGTCAGTAGGTCTTGCGTGATGGAAGGGTAAAATTCTTCGATATCAAAGGAGATAAAGTTGTGCTGTTGTTTGTCTTGGATGTTGTTGAACCATTTGATTACTGCTGCTGTATTTCTCCATTGGTTGAGTGGTGTTTTGTCCTTGATTTTTGTGTTGACTCTGTCCAGGATTATTTTGCTGATTTTTCCTATTTCAGATTTAGTTGGGTTTATTAGTCGGCATGTTGGGTTATTTGCGAAGTTGGGTTTGTGGTCCTTCAATGTGATGAAGGCTTCCTTGTTGGCTGTGGCGTCCACCCTGTCCTCAATGTCCAGTTCAGCCGCGATCCTTTTATTTTCCAGGTGGATGTTCTGTAAGGTGTTGGGTTGCGCTTTTTTGTATGATTTGGTGATGCTTCTGTCCAGTAAGGTGTGATGTTCTGGTATGTCCATTCTGTAGAAGTTTGTGGTTTTATCTGCAGCTATGATGAGGTTGTTTACTTTCTTGATGCGCTCCTTGTCATTTTTCAGCTTGGTGAGGAGTGGGTTGCGGATTGGCTTGAATTTGACTGATTGTATCATTTTGAGCATGTCGTTCTCAAAATCCTTTAGTTCCTCAACTGTGGGTGGGTTCTTGTTAGATTTGAATCCGTAAGTTTTCTTTTGCGTTCCTTTTGTTTCAGGGTGGAGGAAAAAATGTGCTTTCCACCGCATCCTTCTTAGGAAGTGTTCCGTCTTTTCTATGAGCCTTAGCTTGTAGTCATTCTGCGCGGGTATGGGAATGTTCTTCGTGGAGTAGTCGATGTCGAATTTTTCCATTTCTGATATATATATATATATATATATATATATATATATATATATATATATATATATATATATATAAAATGTGTGTGTGTGTATATATATATATATATATATATATATATATATATATATATATATATATATATATATATATATATATATATATTAGGGGTGTAACGGTACGTGTATTTGTATTGAACCGTTTCGGTACGGTTGTTCCGGTTCGGTTCTGAGGTGTACCGAACGAGTTTCCACACAGATATATTAAGTAGCGTAACGCACGTTGTGTAAACAATGCACACCGAGGCACAACACACAGCATGCTAGCAGCTAACGGGCTACGATAGACTGACCATATGTCCTCTTTTCACCGGACATGTCCTCTTTTGCGGCGCTGTCAGGGCGGAGTTTCTTAAATGCCTCGAATGTCCGGCATTTTGGGTTAGGGTTGCGTGTATTTTCAACAGTGTTGGGACTAACGCGTTACAAAGTAACGCGTTACTGTAACGCCGTTAGTTTCGGCGGTAACTAGTAATCTAACGCGTTATTTTTTTTTATTCAGTAATTTAGTTACCGTTACTACATGATGCGTTACTGCGTTATTTTACGTTACTTTTGATGTAGTATCGGCTAGAAACAGAAGCGCTGCGGTGTCGTTCTTCTGAATCTTCCTCTGTCACAAGCCGGAGAGAAGAAAAGAGGCGCGGTCTATGTGTGTGTGGGTGTGGGTGTGGGGAAAAAAAGTTGTTGGCACGTTCAGTCCACACACAGCGTGGTCATGGCGAGCGGAGTAACGGAGGAGCTTGAACGCCCCCGCCATTGAATCGGTGTGTTTATAAGTGCAGACTCGGTTGTGCAAAACGAGGGTTTTAAACACATGCTGAACGTGCTTGAACCACGTTACGACATCCCGTCGCGCACCCACTTCAGCAATAAGATTGTGCCAGATCTTTATGAGCAGGAGAAGAAAAAAGTTGTGGATGAACTATCCCGAGCATCATCTGTTGCGCTCATGACAGACGGGTGGACGTCCAGCGGAACTATAAGCGCTCACTTCATCACAGCAGACTGGGAGATGAGAAGACACGCCCCCTCTACGAGAGTCACCTTGCGCAGGTGCTGACACAAGCAGTGGAGGACTGGAAGATAAAGATATCCCAGTCACACGTGATAATGCCAAAAATCTAATAATTACAGAGAATGAGGCAGGACTGGGACCACAGATAGGTGCTTTGCACATGTAGTGAATTTGGCATCACAGAAGGGAATCTCAGTCAATAGGATGGGGCGCCTCTTTGGGAGGATCAGGAAGGTTTCTTACTTCCACCCAAGCACAACAGCTGCTCATGTGCTTAAGACAAAGCAAGAAATGCTAAAGCTGCCTGCTCATACATGATGTCCCAACGAGGTGGAACTCCACTTATGATATGTTGGAGCAGCAGGCAGCTATATACTCTGCATTGACCCACAACACCCTGAAGACAAATGTCACCCTGTCTGATGATGATGTGAGAGTGGCAGGTGAGGTCCTCCAGGTGCTTAAACCCCTCAAAAGTGTTCCATCTCTACTGAGCACTGAAACTTCACCATCTGTGTCAATGATCCTGCCACTGAAAACAAGTATTCTACAATCCATGGCTCCAAGTGTGGAAGACAGCAGCATCACTCCAGATGTCAGGCTTTATGTTTCAAGGAAGATGATGTGCCTTCTTATGTTGCACTTTAACTTGTTTTTTATTCATGGTCATTGGTCCAAGTTTAAAGAAAGGAGGAATGCCTTTTTATGTTGCACTGTTTTTCATTAATTATGTTAAAAGGAAAATAAAAATGTATGTCAAGTTGATCAACAGATTGTATTATTCTCCAGTGCAATAACAGTACTGAAATGAAGGCAAAAAGGGCATTAATGGGAGCTTTAAAAAAAAAAGAAGAAAAAAAGAAGTAACTAAATAGTTACTTTTCACAGTAACGCATTACTTTTTGGTGTAAGTAACTGAGTTAGTAACTGAGTTACTTTTGAAATAAAGTAACTAGTAACTGTAACTAGTTACTGGTTTTCAGTAACTAACCCAACACTGATTTTCAATGTACGTTCAGGGTTAAGAAGGGGTTAAAAACAAAACAAATTGTGCGCACAGCAGCATTCGTGAGGGAGGGACTGAGACAGAGAGAGTTATGATAAACGCGCATGCGTTGCCAGGCTCTGCTTTTTATCCATAGATTTATCAGATTTAATTTTTTATTATCTATAGCAGGGGTGTCAAAAGTGTGCCCTGGAGGCCATTTGCGGCCCACAGCTAATGTTTTAAAGGCCCACAGCACATTCTAATAATACTATTAAAATAAACAAAAACATAACAAAAGTGAAATAAAAAATCTTAAAGGTTAAATGTAATTTAGAAAAAGTTGCAATGTTGACTAATAAAACATTCAAACTGTCATTGCTCAAAACATAATATTGAATCAAAATCAATGTTATAATGAATTATTGACCTATCCAAGGTTCCGATTACTTCACATCAAATATTCCCCTAAGAAAAATATTTTAGGTGGAAGATTTTGCAAATTTGGTAAATAAATAACCCAAAAATGTATATTTTGTTGTTTTCTTACTGTACCGAAAATGAACCGAACTGTGACCTCTAAACCGAGGTACGTACCAAACCAACATTTTTGTGTACCATTACACCCCTAATATATATATATATATATATATATATATATATATATATATATATATATATATGTGTGTGTGTGTGTATATGTGTGTATGTATATATATGGCGGCATGACGTAGTGGGTGGGTTTATGTATATATAAATATATATGTATATAGATATGTATATATATTCATATATATACGTATATATGTATGTATATATATATATATATATATATATATATATATATATATATATATATATATATATATATATATATATGTATGTATACATATATGTATGTATACATATATATATATATATATATATATATATATATATATATATATATATATATATATATATATATATATATATATATGCTGTATACTTACTGTGTATGTGGGAAGCGCTACAGGTGCATTAAAACCAAAACAAACAGGCTAAAGAACAGCTTCTTCCCCAGGGCCATAACCATCCTGAACGGACTGCCCCATTGTCCCTCATAACTGCCTTCTCTTCGGTGCAATAACCCATTCCACCAACCACCCTGTTTTTGTTTTGTTTTTTCATGTATATATTCATTTCACACCATATTCATTGCACTTCTACATTTTTTAAATTTTTATATATTTGCACATTGTTTTTCTAGCATGCACACATCGCACTGTATGGAATGGCCTCAATCTCGTTACCTTGCGTAATGACAATAAAGCTGATTCTGATTCTGATTCTGATTCTGATTCTGATATACCCCTTGCTCCTGATGGCTGCTGGTTAGCGCCTTGCATGGCAGCTCCCGCCATCAGTGTGTGAATGTGTGTGTGAATGGGTGAATGTGGAAATAGTGTCAAAGCGCTTTGAGTACCTTGAAGGTAGAAAAGCGCTATACAAGTATAACCCATTTATCATTTATCATTTATCATTATATATATTTTTTCAACTCGGGACCAGATTGTGGACGATGGGCCATAGTTAAGGGACTTCTGCATTAAGGGTGTGTCAATGTGACACACCCTTAATGCAGAAGTCTACTGTCAAGCACAGTCTTGAATGTCTCACATCAGCACAAAAGATGAAATACATCCTTTGTGCTGATCAGTATGTTTAATATTTGTATTTTGTCCCTCATCATTTGTAGCGAATTAAGGTGGAACACACTTTATTGTATAAGAAACACATTTAATACAATACTACGAAGACAAACATGTTAATACCTAGAAGAAGTAGAAAAACTCCAGGAGGCATTTTTCCCAGCTGTTTATAATATAAAAAATAAACTTGGAACTGGGTTAATGCATTAACCTTTGATTTTTTGTCCAAACGGTGTGCTCATCATCACTGTGAAACCTTTTGATGACGTCAGCAAGCAAGGAGGAGTCCCCCTCAAGTGTCATTGCAGCCCAACACAAGGACCAAATCACTTCTCCACTCTCTCTCTGAACTCAAACACTCACATGATGCTCGCCCTGGTGCTCTAAAATACGGAAAATGCAGAACAGGCTCCTTAAACGTGCCGGACAAAGAACATGATTTGGGATCATTGCTTTTTCTGGATCTTGGTGTTTGTCAGCCTGCATCCATAGAGAAGACGCCGAGGAGACACACTTTCCCCACTTACCACTGGTATGTTAAAAACGCTTGAAATAGAAATATTAAATTATTGTGTTGACAGAATCAAAAATCCGCCTGTTTTGCTCTCAAGAAATTGACTGAAATTAACTTTGATCCACTCTCTGGTCCCTCGTCATTCCTCATATGAAATTATAAAGATTATTTTCAAAAGTAACAATTTCTCTGTTTTGCAATGTTAGTCCATAACAAATCAAGTGGCTATCTGAAGTGCCTCTTTGTTCCAGTCTTATGTATATATAACCAATCTTATTTCTAAATGTGCCTCTAGTTTTCAGTGGTATTTTTCCTATCACCGATCAATTATTGATTCTAAAGCTGCGAAAAAATTAATTATCAATACATATGAAACAACTCCTGGTGATACAATTGATACAGTTCACTGATTACAAAACGATACATTTGACATGATTTGAGATAGTAGTGTACAATGCAATGCAGAGTATATGTGCTATTTAGCGAGCAAACATGTTTGGTATAGACCCAATATCAAACTGTGGTGCATGTAACACTAGTGGTACGCCAAATAATCACTTGATTAAAGTACAGTGTTACTGTTCAAACTGTGTGTAATGTTACAGTGGCCAAAAAAATTAAATATACTTGTTAAATACAACATCTGCCTTGTTTTTAATGAATACTCGGGCCTATTATGCTACTGTATTTTAGTGTTGGTCATTATGGTGAACTTGGAAAGCCAAGTTTTTTCTGAGGTGGTACTTAGTGAAAAAAGTTTGATAACCACTGGTATACACAGTCAATATCTACTGGTCTAGCAGTAAGGGGGAGAAAAGTGTTGACAATTTTGACAAAAGTTGTAAAAAAAAAATAGTGGGCCCCAAATCCCTAGTCTTGGGCTCTGTATAGTTTCTCTAACCAAAAGCACGCACCTCAGCCTACAGCAGAGGGCGCGCGACCGGCGACATGCACGCATACAAGGCAGCATGCTATGATGTCAGGCGTGTAGTGAAGCAGGCAAAGGGAAGATACAGAGACAAAATGGAGTTTCAATTTCAGCAGGCTGACTCCAGAGCTGTATGGCAAGGAATCAGAACCATGACAGACTACAAAGGCAGCCCCCCCATGGTGAATGCTGATGTCTCCCTGGCAAATGAGCTAAATACCTTTTATGCACGATTTGAGGCTGCAAATTCAAACAGCAGCATTCATGGCGCCGCAAAAGAGGGTATGGCCACTGGCAATGGAGAATCAGCATTCAGAATAACAGAACATGACGTGAGGAGAACCTTTAAGAGGGTGAATACCAGGAAAGCCACAGGGCCAGACGGCATTCCCGGTTTCGTCCTAAAAGTCTGTGCTGACCAACTGGCACCGGTATTCACAGACATATTCAATCTGTCCCTTGAACAGTCCGTCATCCCCACCTGTCTGAAAAAATCCACCATTGTCCCTGTTCCAAAGAAATCTGCCCCTGCCTGCCTCAATGACTACCGCCCCGTAGCCCTCACCCCCATAGCCATGAAGTGCTTTGAGAAGCTAATCAAAGATCATATATGCTCCTCCCTCCCACCCACTACAGACCCCCTGCGATTTGCATCCCGCCAAAACAGGTCAACCGACGATGCAATCACACATGTATTGCATACCGCCACGACACACCTGGACAAAAGGCAGGGGAACTATGTGAGAATGCTGTTCATAGACTACAGTTCAGCATTCAACACCAAAGTCCCATCCAAACTCGTCATCAAGCTCAAGGACCTGGGCTTGAACTCAACCCTCTGTCAGTGGGTCCTGGATTTCCTGACGGGCAGACCACAAGTGGTGAGAGCAGGTAACTGCACCTCATCAACAATCATCCTCAACACCGGTGCCCCCCAGGGCTGTGTTCTGAGCCCCCTCCTCTATTCACTCTACACACATGACTGTGTGGCTAAAAACACCACAAACTCCATTGTGAAATTTGCTGACGACACAGCTGTGCTGGGCCTGATCTCCGGTAACGATGAGACGGCCTACCTGAGTGAAGTGAAGAACCTGGCACTATGGTGTCAGGAGAACCACCTCGCCCTGAAGGTCAGCAAGACCAAGGAGATCATAGGAGATTTTAGGAGACGGGGGGCAAGGAACTACAGTCCACTCAGCATAGGCGGGACGCCGGTTGAGAGAGTGACCAACTTCAAATACCTCGGAGTGACAATATCAGAAGACCTGTCCTGGACCACACACATAGACAACATGGTGAAAAAGGCACGACAGCGTCTCTACTTCCTCAGGAGACTCGGGAAGTTCAAACTAAACCACAAGATCCTCAGAAACTTCTACTCATGCACAACAGAGTGTCATGACTGGAAACATCACCTCCTGGTTTGGGAATAGCACCGCACACGACCGCAACAGACTGCAGAGAGTGGCCAGATCAGCCGAGCGCACCATCAGAGGTGTGCTCCCAACCATCTGCAACATCTACGCCAGGCGGTGTAGATCCAAGACCAAGAGGATAGTGAGGGACTCTAGCCACCCAAGCAACTGCCTCTTCTCACTGGTGCAGTCAGGCAAGCGCTACCGGAGTCTCATGGCCAACACGGAGAGACTCAGGAGGAGCTTTTATCCCCAAGCCATCAGACTGCTCAACTGCACCGCTGATTAACACTTATCACAATTGCACAAAATCGCATGCACAAGAATCACTTTACTTACCACTGTAATTACCGGACTACAATATTCTTCATTCAAAGACTGTAAATAATGTAAAAACAAGAGTATAAAGAAGTCATACTGTTCCATTACCTCTGTTCATACTACTTTCACTACTCAACTGCCAAAAGAACTGTAGACACCTTAATATTTATTACTTCCTATACTGTATATACTGTGTTATACTATTTGATATTGCACTGGTACTGTATGTGACTACTGTACTTTTACTTGTACTGATACTTCTACCATAACTACTGGGACTGATTGTGCAACTTATTGTCTTGTAACTAATGTACATCAGAGCTATTCAAATTGTTGTATTTTTTGTATTTAGTGTATTAGATTCACCAACTAGTGTTTGGATCCCACTGTACGAAATATCTGAAGAGCATGGAAAAAAGCATTTCACTGTGGTGTACTCTGCATGTGACCAATAAAACCCTTGAACCTTGAACCTTGAAAAAAAGCAAAACCAAGGACCAAGGGACAAACAAGTGCAAGGAGAATTGACCCTTGAGTTGATCTTGGATTGTGTGGCCTTGACTACAAGTCAGTTATTTGACACCAATTACGTTTCACTCTACAGGTAATATTTTCTAAATGTTATTTTGCGTTCAAGTTTGACTCTGCTTGGGCTTACTTCAACACCTAAAGTCCAGCATTTTTGGCTGAATGCTCCAATGCACGCTCACATTGACATAAAATGAAAGTATAGATAAAATTAGGGATGTCCGATAATGGCTTTTTGCCGATATCCGATATTCCGATATTGTCCAACTCTTTAATTACCGATACCGATATCAACCGATACCGATATCCACCGATATATACAGTCGTGGAATTAACACATTATTATGCTTAATTTGGACAACCAGGTATGGTGAAGATAAGGTACTTTTAAAAAAAAATTATAAAATAAAATAAGATAAATAAATTAAAAACAGAACGGAAAGCTGGTCCCAATCCACTCCGTTTGGCCCGAGGACATCGCCACACCCCCGCAGTACCGACCGCGTCAGCGAAGACGGAAGCCGCCCAAGAGGTCTTCACTTTGCTGCCAAGACGCGCCACTCCCTCAGACTCCTCCACTGGTACACAGCAAGCTACATGCAGCCCAAACTTCCCCTCCTCAGATGTTTGGCAACCCAATCGACCATTTCGCCAAACAGTTTTCTGATTGGGCTGTCAGTCACATGGACAGGTGCAACAATGACGTCATTTCATTGGCGCCCCCCGAAGAGGTAACTCCGCCCACTTCTGATGACGTCATTGATCAAGAATTTTTTTTTCCATCGTCTGCTTCTTTCTGTCAGCCAATTCAAAATAACTTTTATTCTAAGATAAAACATTATCAGGACATTTTTGTTAAGTTCAAGTCTAGTCAGTCACATTCTGATTTTCAAGCTCCGCCCCCAATTACTTTGGCCCCACCCCCAGTGACTATTGCTCCGCCCACTGCACTTAATTTTCCCCCTGTTCTCCCACCCAATTTCAAGTGGGGGGTGAGAATAGACTTTTAGGACAATTTAACAAGGAGGAGTATACCCCCCTCCTTACCTCCCCCCACCCACCCTTGAAGACGGTTCCAAACCGCAAAGAGCGCGTCTGGTATCCGCGTCTTGAGGGGGGGGCTAGTACTGGGAACTGTGCTAGTGGGGTGGCACAACTTCGGCGTGTTAAGCCGCAACCTTCTGCACGGCCACCGCCACCAGTTTTTTGGCGTGCTAAGCCGCAACCCCCTGCACGGCCACCGCCACCAGTCTTTCGGCGTGCTAAGCCGCAACCTCCTGCACGGCCACCGCCACCAGTCTTTCGGCGTGCTAAACCGCAACCTCCTGCACGGCCACCGCCACCAGTCTTTCGGCGTGCTAAGCCGCAACCTCCTGCACGGCCACCGCCACCAGTCTTTCGGCCTGCTAAGCCACAACCGCCAGCTAGGCCACCTCCAGCTGCACCTCGGCTAGCATCTGCACCTGTTCCTGCACCTCGGCTGACACACCAAGCTTCGTTTCCTGTACCTCCACCACGCCAAGCTCTACCACGTCAAGCTCCACCAGCGCCGGCTCCTCGGCTGGTTCCCACACCAGCGCCGGCTCCTCGGCTGGTTCCCACACCAGCGCCGGCTCCTCGGCTGGTTCCCACACCAGCGCCGGCTCCAAGGCTGGTTCCCACACCAGCGCCGGCTCCAAGGCTGGTTCCCACACCAGCGCCGGCTCCAAGGCTGGTTCCCACACCAGCTCCGGCCCCAAGGCTGGTTCCCACACCAGCGCCGGCTCCAAAGCTGGTTCCCACACCAGCGCCGGCTCCAAGGCTGGTTCCCACACCAGCGCCGGCTCCAAGGCTGGTTCCCACACCAACGCCAGCTCAAAGACTGTTACGATCCGCTGCCCGGATCATAGTTTGTTTATGTTTGAGTCACGTGTTTTCAGCACCTTGATTTTGTTTGTTTTCAGTTGCCATGTCAACCGATTACATTCACCTGCCTCTGGTTAGTGTTCGGGACGCGCACCTGTTGCCCGGGCACTAATCAGAGGGCTATTTAGTCTTTGCCCTGGCCTCACTCGGTCTGGCTTCCTAGTTTGTTCCCATACAACTGTTAACGACTACTTTGATTCTGCTAGCTTTTCACGCTATGCTATTTGTGCCTGCTAGCTCCCACGCTAGTCCTTTTGTTTTGCCTTTTGTGCTACGTGCATGTCTTTTTGTTTATTCATCGTATGATTTATATTTTAAATAAATCATATTCCTACCTGCAAGCTGTGTCCGAAGCCGTCTGCATCCTTGGGAGAACCACACCCGCATCACGATGTGACCAGGTCGTCACAGCATTAATACATTTTGAATATTTTATTTTTTGTTGTACTTTTTTTTTTTTCTCAAATCTCTCAATCAACTTTAGCCCTAAACAAAAAAAACAAACATGTTATGTTATTTTAACCTTTGGAAGGCCTTTTGATCAAATTATCTTTTTTGTGATGTAAATTTTCAATTACTATAAATGTGCATAAAATGTGTTATTTTACCAATCTAAACATTTGACATTATCTGATCAAAATAAAGATAAAAAAAACATTTTCATATTGGATATTTTTGGTTAGGACTGGTTTAAATTTGAGCAAAATAAAGTAAACAAAAACCTAAGAACTTAAATGTCTTGTTTGGCTTTAAAGATGATTAAAATTGAATGTCCTCAGAGGGTTAATAGAAATAGAAAAGCTCAAAATAGACCACACAACATGTTTGCTTCATCGTGAGAACTTTTGGGTGTGTAATGAAGACGTGTCATTTCTTTAATGCCATTGCTCCTCTCCCAAATATTAATGACAAGGGCCAACAAAGCCTGCCCCCAAGTGGTTGTTGAGACAGACAAGTTCTTATTTGTTTGTGTTTTTCATAAGATCTGTGTTAAGACAAACATTAACAACTATCTTTATTCAAACAGAGCCTTAAGACTCTGCCATGTGTATATCACATGCACCACTGCTTGTAATCCCTGTCTTATTCATTCAGAAGTGTATTTTTAAAACAGTGTTTTTACTTGCCAGCAACTCCTTTGGAGATCTACACGTAGGTACATTACAGAGTACTATAAGCCTCACTGGATACGTTTTAGCTACAGTCAAATGTCAATCAGCAAGAATAATGATGTCACAATTGGCTTGCGCAATATAAACGATATAAATTATATAAATGTCTGACAATTGAGTTTTTAATACCACTTTTATATTGTGATAATGCATGTCGATGACACATTTTAGCTGGGCCCTGCAAATTTGACAGTGACAAGTGAGTGAACGCGTCATCAATGCACTGTAGCGTCCTCGTTAGCAGGCTAGTGACTAACATTCCTCAACAGTGTAAATTACTAATTTTTTTCTCCATGGCCGCAAATAAATTAAGTTTCTTACAAGTATCGTTATCACTGGAGGACTAGAGGACAAGGAATTGCTAAACATGAGGCCAAAAAGCATAGCTAACCGCTAAGTGAAGTGAAGTGTGATGTGAATTATATTTAAATAGCGCTTTTTCTGTTACGATCCGCTGCCCGGATCAGAGTTTGTTTATGTTTGTGTCACGTGTTTTCAGCACCTTGAGTTTAGTTTGTTTCTGTTGCCATGACGGCAGATTGTACGCATCTGCCTCTGGTTAGTGTTCGGGACGCGCACCTGTTGCCCGGGCGCTAATCAGAGGGCTATTTAGTCTTTGCTCTGGCCTCACTCTGTCTGGCTTCGTAGTTTGTTCTCATACAACTGTTAACGACTACTTAGATCTCATGCTATGCTATTTTTTCCTGCTAGCTCCCACGCTAGTCCTTTTGTTTTGCCTTTTGTGCTACGTGCATGTCTTTTGTTTATTCTTCATATGATTTATATTTAAAATAAATCATTTTTCCTACCTGCAAGCTGTGTCCGAAGCCGTCTGCATCCTTGGGAGAACCACACCCGCATCATTATGCGACCACGTCGTTTCAGTACGAAGCCAGCAGAAGACAATTCTCCCGCACTGGCTAACGAGGAGTGGGACGAAGGTACGCTCATGGTGTTGCGAGCGATGGAAGCCGAGACGCTTCGCTATTCGACGGAGGAGAGGTCGAATCTCATGTGAGGAGCTGGAGGCTCTCTTATCCCCATCGATTCCCTCTGGTCGGAAGACATCGCCGCTACACCGCAGTACCGTGCGCGCCGTCAAAGACGGAAGCCGGCCAGGAGGTCTTTCCCTCGCCGCCAAGACGCGCCGCTCCTGCAAACTCCTCCCCCGGACCGAAGCAAGCTACATTCAGCCCAAACTTCCCCTCCTCAGATGTTTGGCAACCCCATCGACCACTTCGCCAAACAGTTCTCTGATTGGGCTGTCAGTCACATGGACATTTCCAACAATGACGTCATTTCATTGGCGCCCCCCGAAGAGGTAACTCCGCCCACTCCCGATGACGTCATTGAGCAAGAATTTTTTTTTCCATCATCTGCTTCTTTCTGTCAGCCAATTCCAAATAACTTGTATTCCAAGATAAAACATTATCAGGACATTTTTATTAAGTGTAAATCTAGTCAGTCACATTCTGATTTTCAAACTCCACCTCCAGTGACTTTGGTTCCGCCCCCAGTGACTATTGCTCCGCCCACTGCACATATTTTTTCCCCCTGTTCTCTCACCCAATCTCAAGTGGGGGGTGAGAATAGACAATTTGGACAATTTAAAGAGGAGGAGTATACCCCCCTCCTTACCTCCCCCCACCCACCCTTGAAGACGGTTCCAAACCGCAAAGAGCGCGTCTGGTATCCGCGTCTTGAGGGGGGGGCTAGTACTGGGAACTGTGCTAGTGCGGTGGCACAACTTCGGCGTGCTAAACCACAACCTCCTGCAAGGCCACCGCCACCAGTCTTTCGGCGTGCTAAACCGCAACCTCCTGCACGGCCACCGCCACCAGTCCTTCGTCCTGCTAAGCCACAACCGCCAGCTAGGCCACCTCCAGCTGCACCTCGGCTAGCACCTGTTCCTGCACCTCGGCTGACACACCAAGCTTCGTCTCCAGTACCTCCACCACGCCAAGCTCCACCATGCCAAGTTCCTCGGCTGGTTCCCACACCAGCGCCGGCTCCAAGGCTGGTTCCCACACCAGCGCTGGCTCCAAGGCTGGTTCCCACACCAGCGCCGGCTCCAAGGCTGGTTCCCACACCAGCGCCGGCTCCAAGGCTGGTTCTCACACCAGCGCCGGCTCCAAGGCTGGTTCTCACACCAGCGCCGGCTCCAAGGCTGGTTCTCACACCAGCGCCGGCTCCAAGGCTGGTTCTCACACCAGCGCCGGCTCCAAGGCTGGTTCCCACACCAGCGCCGGCTCCAAGGCTGGTTCCCACACCAGCGCCGGCTCCACGGCTGGTACCCACACCAGCGCCGGCTCCACGGCTGGTACCCACACCAGCGCCGGCTCCACGGCTGGTACCCACACCAGCGCCGGCTCCACGGCTGGTACCCACACCAGCGCCGGCTCCACGGCTGGTACCAGAACCTGCACCTGCTCCACGGCTGGTACCAGAACCTGCACCTGCCTCCACGGCGACGACGTCTCCTCCTGCCTCCACGGCGACGTCGGCTCCTCCTGCCTCCACGGCGACGTCGGCTCCTCCTGCCTCCACGGCGACGTCGGCTCCTCCTGCCTCCACGGCGACGTCGGCTCCTCCTGCCTCCACGGCGACGTCGACTCCTCCTGCCTCCACGACGACGTCGGCTCCTCCTGCCTCCACGGCGACGTCGGCTCCTCCTGCTTCCACGGCGACGTCGGCTCCTCCTGCTTCCACGGCGACGTCGGCTCCTCCTGTTTCCACGGCGACGTCTGCTCTCTCCTTGTCTTCGTCTCAGCGACCTCGAGTGGTCTGGCTGCGCAAGCGGCGCTCTCGGAGGTTTGTTTATGGACGCCAGTGGCGCAAACAGCAGCGACACCCGAGACGTAGTCGTAGAACTCTCCGGCTGCTGAACTTCTGGCGCCACTCACGCCCACCTTCTCGGCAGCCACGAATGTGGTCTTTCCGTGGTCGCCCGCCTCGCCTGCGGCAGCGGCGTTCCACTCGCCGCCGCCACCTGACTCTTCCCCGGTGGATTCGGGGACACGTGGCCTGGCGACCCACCACCAAATCCTCCCTCCACCCTCCCTGGACTCTTGAACTGTTTCTTGTTTTTTGGGTTCTAGTTTTATTTCGTGTCAAGGGACATCTGGAATCTGTCCTTTAAGGGGGGGGTACTGTTACGATCCGCTGCCCGGATCAGAGTTTGTTTATGTATGTGTCACGCGTTTTCAGCACCTTGAGTTTAGTTTGTTTCTGTTGCCATGACGGCAGATTGTACGCACCTGCCTCTGGTTAGTGTTCGGGACGCGCACCTGTTGCCCAGGCGCTAATCAGAGGGCTATTTAGTCTTTGCTCTGGCCTCACTCTGTCTGGCTTCGTAGTTTGTTCTCATACAACTGTTAACGACTACTTAGATCTCATGCTATGCTATTTTTTCCTGCTAGCTCCCACGCTAGTCCTTTTGTTTTGCCTTTTGTGCTACGTGCATGTCTTTTGTTTATTCTTCATATGATTTATATTTAAAATAAATCATTTTTCCTACCTGCAAGCTGTGTCCGAAGCCGTCTGCATCCTTGGGAGAACCACACCCGCATCATTATGCGACCACGTCGTTTCATTTTCTCTAGTGACTCAAAGTGCTTTACATAGTGAAACCCAATATCTAAGTTACTTTTAAACCAGTGTGGGTGGCACTGGGAGCAGGTGGTTGAAGTGTCTTGCCCAAGGACACAACGGCAGTGACTAGGATGGCAGAAGTGGGGATCGAACCTGGAACCCTCAAGTTGCCGGCACGACCGCTCTACCAACCGAGCTATACCGCCCCATTACATTCAAGAGCTAGAGCTCTTGAATGTATATATGCAAATATAAACAGTAACAATACAAAGTGATAGGATAGATGTTTTTTTCTTTTCACAATATTGTTTTTTGTCATTGTTTACGAACAAGAGCCAATAGTAGTTTTGGCTTGTGTTTAGTTCTTTTGCACTATAGACTTTATTATACATTTGGTATGTAATATCAAGGAAGAAGGAAATAATTCAAATATCGATTGATATTATTACACTGCCAAACTGTGTTTTTGTCGGATTAAAGTTATAATCAAAAATTTAATAATTTAATGATCCTGAACATTTTAAGTATGAACATTGCAGTGACGTGCGGTGAGGTTCATGGCTGGTGAGGCACTGACTTCATCACAGTCAGATTTACAAACATATGAACCCTAAAGAGTATCTTATTCACCATTTGATTGGCAGCAGTTAACGGTTTATGTTTAAAAGCTCATACCAGCATTTTCCCCTGCTTGGCACTCAGCATCAAGGGTTGGAATTGGGGGTTAAATCACCAAAAATGATTCCCGGACGCGGCGCCGCTGCTGCCCACTGCTCCCTTCACATCCCAGGGGGTGAACAAGGGGATGGGTCAAATGCAGAGGACAAATTTCACCACACATAGTGTGTGTGACAATCATTGGTACTTTAACTTAACTTTAACTTTACACATACAAACTGTAGCACACAAAAAAGCACATTTAATTAAAAAAAACGTTATTATGGTCTTACCTTTACTTATAAATGAAGTCCATGCGCAGCTCCTTCTGAACAAAAGCATCGATAACTTGTTTATAGAAGTCTTCCTTATCTTTCTTCAGTTTTAAAAGTCTCTCTGTCTCGATGGAGATCTTCCTTTAAGTATTACCTCCTGCTTCGATTGAAAGTCCAGTTTAGAAAGCTGTTTTATTTTGGATATGTAATCCTCCATGTTAAAAGTCCAGGCAAGAGGAAAAAATAAACGAAAAATAAACGCAAATTCCAACAAGTTGGTACATTTTGACAGCCAATTTAAACCTGGTAATGCCGAGAACGACACAAAAAGACACTTGGCTCCACATCCCTTTTCTTTGTGAGGATAAAGAGTCATTCTTTATCTAAACAAGAATATCAGTCTATCAGTCAGCATCCTAATGACAGCAGACATTGTACAGTAAGTGATAGTTATTATGTTTGTTGGCTCTCATGAAGTCTGCAGTGAGTAATAATCAGTGATGTTGGAAAAAAAAAGCAAACATATGCTTTAAATGATCAAAATATGTAAATATTACATCGTATTATACATGTGCCTGTTACTATATTACATATATATATATTTACATCATGTATGAAAAACCTTAATGGAGGTGTTTGGATATTTTTTAAGGGCTTTAAAGGCAGAATAGAGTGGCTCCCTTGGGCTCCATTGTAAGCAGACTTTTGATCACATTTATTTAATATTTAGAATACATTAAAACAAATACATTTGTTGTCATGTATTTCATAATGATTGTGAACTATAGGCAAAATTTCAAAAAAGTGCACTTCCCCTTTAACAAACTACATCTTTACATGAATGGAAATCAACAAAAGTGAACATATTTAAAGTAAACATAATTTCCTGACTGTGGAACAGAGTCAAACAAAATGAAATTCCTCTCCAACTTTTTCATTTTAATGTAAACATTTATTAATGTAAATGTAACTGAGAGTGTACATATGTAACTAAATGGCCCCAATACGAGTATTTAACTATTAACTATCTGCCATTTAGCAGGGGACACCCGACAACTCCCTCTGGGGGTCCCCACACCCCAATGTATGTTTTTATGTTAGTGTGCCTTTTCTTTGGCCCAACCCTATAATGTTATTCATTGGTAAATAAAAACAACATCCATCTATAATTATGACATAAAAACAAGGACTTGTGTGTTAGTAATGTGCAGTAAAACTTTAAACTCAACTCACCTTAATGTGTGTTCTCAAATGTGTGTTTCATGTCTTCCATGTCGAGATTTGGGTTTACAAGGTAAACAACTAAAATGTTTTGGGCGTTGTTTTATCCAAACGCACACATTTGTCCAAATGTGGCCAAGTAGACTCATTGTGGGTTTCTTGAAAGTCGTCTACATCGCTAAAATAAACATCTGATGGAGAGAATCCCTCTGCCATCTTCAACTAGGGTTTTTTTCTTTCATTTTTTTAATCCCCAGTTCCCTCTTCTCTTCTCCGACTCCCTCGTCGTCATGTGGGACGTGCGTGTCTGTTGTGATTTCCCTTCCTGGTACGATGACCCGCCCTTTCTTGCCTCTGATTGGCCAACCCATAATGTTTTGCCCTAATCGTAACCAATCGTGACTCATCATAGTAAACCAACCAGTCATCAAGGATTTTTCCCCTGCCTTGCATTAGTCCATTTCTCTCTGTCTTTTCTCTTTCTCTTCTCCCTCTCTTCTTTTGTAGCTTGTAGCTTTATACGTAAGCTACGGAAATTTCTACTCGTTTAAAAAGTAGCGAAGTTACTGCCCAACTACTGGGAAATGTAGTTAAGCTACGTAGCTTCGCTACATGTAACGAGCTACCGCCCAACACTGCATTTTAACAGAAGTGTAGATAGAACCATGTTACAACAGAAAGTAACCAGATATTAACAGTAAATTTGTAAGTAGATTAGTAATAGTTTTGAGAAAATAATACAAGCGTAAATGACACTATGTCATCTCAACCTCTAAATTAGGAGCCTTTTTAACCTTGTTGTTTTGAAATGGTTCTATTATAATTTATATGCCAAATACTATACTGTGACATATATCTTACCGCAGGAGGTTGCAGAGTACATTGCAATATAGAATTGAGTCCGTATTGCCCATCCCTATGACACGCTTACATGAAAGATACCACTCCAGCTGGAGAAAGTCAGGGTGGATAATAAATCAAACATTATATTGGCTGAGACACAGAAAGAGGGCGTGTCTTCTCTGGATTTGATTGGAAAATGCGCAAATTCAACGAGTTGAAAAATAAAAAAAATTCATGGAATGATACGGAAACTATATTTATACCACAGATCAGAAGATTATAGCCGTTCCTCGTTTGTCGCTGTTAATTGGTTAGAGATATGACCCAGATAAATGAATTTCCGCAAAGTAGAAACTATCAAATATAATGATTAAAAATAAATCAAATATGTTCATAGCTAGAGCATCAATAAAATTATGATCTTCTAAAGACATATTTTTTAACATCATTAGAGGCCTGTAGACATGAAATAACACCCTTGTATCACCTTTACAATCTTTTAATCCAATAAACACACACACACACACACACACCACTACCTGGTACACGTATGGTCTGCGCTGTCTGAAGTCCAAGGGATATCAACTAGAACGGCTGGCCAAGTAAACAGTTCTCACTGTTTACTCCGAAATGTACAAGCAACATTACAGCAATACAAAGACACCCTCAACACCACGCTCTTCCTACTATTCAGGATTTATCCCATCTGGCAATGGCAACCCAATGGTACTATTTTCCACCATCAGCAAACTCCTGAAACCCGTGGGCACTATCTCCCACTCCTTCACTGTTGATAAATGCAATCATTTTCTATCCTTGTTCAATAATCAAATCAGCACAATCCATGACCAGATGACCACCTTCTCCTCCCCGGACCTGAACCTGTGCCCCTGCTGACAACCGAACACTCCTTTTCCTCATTTCTAAGCATCACCGTATCTGACCTGTCCGCCATAGTTTCAAGAATGAAATCTTGACCCGGCAACCTGGACCCACACAGGGTACCCCGCATCCTAAAGGCCTGCCTCCGCAGTCTACTCCCACTCATCACTAAAATGGCAAACACCTCCCTCTCTTCTAGTTCCAGTCACTCTCTCTTAAAACTTGCTGCAGTCACACTCAAAAAACCTGCCCTTGACCCTGACTCCTCCAACAATTACTGGCCAAACTCAAATCTGCCAAAGGTTCTGGAACAAGTCGTAGCCAAGCAACTCACTGCCTACCTGGACTCTAATAACCTCTTTAAACAGTTCCAAACTGGTTTCCGCTCCAAACGCAGCACAGAGACTGCCCTCATCAAAGTGACCGATGACCTTCCGTTATCCTCTGACACCGGATTCCTCAACATCCTCATCCTCCTCGACCTGAGTGCTGCCTTCAATACCTTTAATCACTATTATCTCACGTCTCAAATACACCTTTGGCATTACCGGCACTGCCCTCTCTTGGTTTCAATCCTATCTCTCTGACAGACCAATTAATTTCCATAAACCACTGCCAACCTGCCATAGCTCCTGTTGCCCATCGTGTCTCCCAGAGTTCAGTGGTTGGTCCCCTTCTTTTCATCCTCTACATTCTTCCCCTTGGACAGATTTTTCTCCACTATCGTCTTCAGTTTCACTGTTACTCTGATGACACACAGCTCTACCTCCCCTCCAAAGCCGTCACTTCTAGAACTCTCTCCATCCTCACAGCCTGCCTGACCAACATAAAAACCTGGATGCAAACAAACTTTCGGAAACTCAATGACAATAAATCAAAAGTCCTAATCATTGCCCCAGACTCCCTTACCCACTCAACACAGACCTTTTCCCTCAAGATTAATGGCCCCATCATCACCCCCTCTCCCATAATCCGTAACCTCGGAGTCTTCTTACCTCTAATTCTTGACCCACACCAACCAGACCATCAAATTTGCTTTCTTCCACCTGCGAAACATTGTCCGCCTCAAACCCAAACTGTCTTCCACTGCTGCAGAAACACTCATACATTCTTTAATTTCATCAAGGCTTGATTATTGCAAAGTCTGCTCCATGGCGCCACCACGAAAGGCATCAACAAACTAGAGTATGTGCAGAACTATCCTGCCCGCCTTCTACCCTGTACACTCTCCAGAGAACACATCACACCAGTCCTCCGTGACCTTCACTGGCTTTCAGTCCGATACAGAATCAACTTCAAAATTCTACTCACCACCTCCAAGGCCCTTAACAACCAAGCTACCCACTACATCCTAAACTTCCTCCACCACTATGTGCCCTCCTGATCCCTCAGGTCTGGCGATTCCAACCTCCTGCAAATCCCCAAGACCAAGCACCGGACTTGGGGCGACGGTTTCTGCCCCCTCCTTGTGGAAACCACTTCCTGTCCTCGTTTAAATCAATCAATCACAGTTAATTTATATAGCCCTTAATCACAAATGCCTCAAAGGGCTTCACAAACTACAACAACATCCTCAGATCTGATCTCACATCAGGGCAGGAAAAAACTCAACCCAATGGGAACAATTGCAATGGATGCCAAGTGGATACGGTTAATAATGTGAGAGTCCAGTCTACCGGGAGGTCAGCGGGGGATCCTCTTACATGTAGACAAGTCGGGGCGCCGATACGTCAGCGACTGATGCATAGAGGAGTGGTCCACCCATGGTCCCAACTAAAACTGCCCTCAAAACCCACCTTTTCAGACTTGCCTTCAAACTGTTTATTATTTACCGTCCAGACCTGTCATCCCTCAACAAGCGCAGCGAAATTGTAACAACATGACGCCATAGATGGAAACACCTCCTAGGTAACACATGAGCCAATCACCACGCCCCTAGGCCAGCCTGTACCCACCCACTCTGTGCCCTATATAAACCATGGTATGTGAATGCTCCCATTAAAATCTCCTGACGATTGAGGGTACCCCCCCTCATGAAACAGGCCTGTAGAGATGAAATAGTCTTGTGATTTTTTTTCCCCACACATACATATATTGCGCTCTACTACGGTATCGAGCACTATTTTTTGGATAACCTTATTAAGACATATATATATATATATATATATATATATATATATATATATATATATATATATATATATATATATATATATATATATATATATATATACATATAATAACAAACAATACAACTAAACTATAGAATGGAGTGTGTGACCAAAATACAAGAGTGTGTGGTGTAAGACTATGTGTGTAGATATCTGAAGTGTGTTACCAAGTGTTGATGAGAAAGCAGACAAGTCCAAAGAGGGCAAGGCAAAAGGGGTCCAAGATCCGCGAGGGGTCCGTGGGGCAGAGAGACGAAAAAAATAAATCTGCGACGTGGAGAGCAGCATATTTGAAGCGCAATGTGACAAAGTATTATTGTATTATTTATTTAATGTTATCCTTTCTTTTTTTAATTATGATATGTATCCTACTTTTTTTTGCGCTCCTCTCCTTCTGGCCGATGGTTTGGCATAATGTCCAAATAAGTACGTCCACCTAGCTGTTACATCACGACGTAGCGGACTCCAAAATCCAGCGAAAACTGCGTGCAAGTTCTCGCCAAATTGCATAATCATTATGCTTTAATGCAGGGGTCCCAAAACTATGGATACGGCCCATCAGCGTCCAAAATCCTACACGCGGGAAGTCAAAAGTTAAAAAAAAAAAAAAAAAAACATTTTTTTTCTGTAAATGATCATTTATTTAAATCTGTCCTTTCTAATTCATTTTCTACCAGTTGTTACTCTCGGTGACTCCTAGCCGCACAGGCAAATCATATTGTCTAAAAATGCATATTCCCATCGATCATCACGCTCTGAATATATATATATATATATATATATATATATATATATATATATATATATATATATATATATATATATATATATATATATATATATGTATATTTATATGTTTATATATATATGTTTATATATATATATATATATATATATATATATATATATATATATATATATATATATGTATATTTATATGTTTATATATATATGTTTATATATATATATATATATATATATATATATATATATATATATATATATATATATATACTGTATATATATACATATATATGTATATATATATATATATATATATATATATATATATATATATATATATATATATATATATATATATATATATATATATATGTGTGTATATATATGTATATATATATATATCCATCCATCCATCCATTTTCTACCGCTTGTCCCTTTCGGGGTCGCGGGGGATGTGTGGAGCCTATATATATATATATATATATATATATATATATATATATATATATATATATATATATAGATACTGTATATGTGTATATACGGTATGTATATGTATATATATATATATATATATATATATATATATATATATATATATATATATATATATATACAGCCTGGCCCCTGGCCAAATGTTTTTAACCCAATGCGGCCCCCGTGTGAAAAAGTTTGGGGACCCCTGATTTAATGCTTTAGCATTGTTCAACACGAGTATCTGTCGTTGTAACAACATTTATAAGTCAGATAAGACTACATTTTAAAACTTTTTTTAACTGTCTACATTTTCCCTTTCAGGAGCTATGGAGTTCTCCAATAGTTCCCAAGGTAACCCCTTCATCCTCCATGACTACTCTGGTGACATGACAAAGGACAATGAGACCAACTCAAGCGGCACGGAACCCAACTCCATGGCTTGCTTACAGCTGCAGATCCCGCAGGAATTGTTCTTGTCACTAGGCCTCATCAGCCTGTTGGAGAACATTCTGGTGGTGGTGGCCATCATCAAGAACCGCAACCTGCACTCCCCCATGTATTACTTCATCTGCTGCCTGGCCGTGTCCGACATGCTGGTGAGCGTCAGCAACGTGGTGGAGACCATCGTCATACTTTTGCACGACCACGGCCTGATGGACATGTACCCGGGTATTCTGCGTCACCTGGACAACATCATCGACGTGATGATCTGCAGCTCGGTGGTGTCCTCGCTCTCCTTCCTGAGCACCATCGCGGCGGACCGCTATATCACCATCTTCTACGCGCTGCGTTACCACAGCATCATGACCACGCAGCGGGCCGTGATTATCATCGCCGCCGTGTGGCTGGCCAGCATCACCTCCAGCATCTTCTTCATCGTCTACCACACAGACAACGCCGTCATCGTGTGCCTGGTGACCTTCTTCTGCTCCAGCCTGGTCTTCAATGCCGTGCTCTACATGCACATGTTCCTTCTGGCGCGCATGCACTCGCGGAGCATCCCCGCCAACTTTAATAAGAAGCGGCGGCCTTCTACCAGCATGAAGGGAGCCATCACGCTCACCATCCTGCTGGGCGTCTTCATCGTATGCTGGGGACCTTTCTTCCTGCACCTCATCCTCATCCTCACCTGCCCCACCAGCCCCTTCTGCAACTGCTTCTTCCAGAACTTCAACCTCTTTCTCATCCTTATCATCTGTAACTCCCTTATAGACCCACTCATCTATGCCTACAGGAGCCATGAGCTGCGCAAAACACTCAAGGAGCTTCTCTTGTGCTCCTGGTTATTCGGCTCTGACTGACTATACTTCATGACTTTAACTTGTTTGAAACGTTTCGCATTTTTTGCTTGTTCAAAGTTGCTCCAGTAACAACATTTTACAGTTTTGTGGAACAGGCTAACCGAAATATGGATAATATTATTTTTTTTATGACGACAGCCTTACTCAAACAAAAATAGAAATGCAGCAAACAAAGTCAAGTGCTGTGTTTTTTGCAGCCATTATTGACTGTAAACATAAAAATCCTTTCAATCCTACTTGTAGTTTAAAAATTTGGCACTTTTGTTTTTACTTTTGATTTCTCTCCGCCAACCAATGCACAGGTTCCTAGCTCCACCATACGATCGTTTACATTACACTTTATGTACACTGGCACAATTGACTAGGATTTCACAGCATTTAAAAGTATTTTTTATTGTAAACTCAAACTCATTTTTCTCCTAATGGGTTCTGTACACTATGTTGCACACTCTTGTACAGTGGTATGTTTTTTTGAACTTAAGAGAGTGAATAACAATAAAATTACAATTGTGAAGTTACAGAATATAGTTGTAATTTTATTGTAATTAATTTTACAGTAATCAGCTATAAAATTACAATTGTGAAGTTACAGCATATAGTTGTAATTGTATTGTAATTTACTGTAATATCAAAGCTCTGCAGTTACAGTATAGTGCTGTAAAGATATTTATATGAATATAATACAATTATTAGCCAACAATTTGCTGTGAATTTACAATAAACATTTTTACAGTAAAATTTGATTTCTAGCACAAGCATACTGTAGGTTTTTTTTTAGGTTTTAATTAGGGACCTTCACAGAAAAAAAAACTTGAGTATATTCTCGAAAAAAAGGTTTGTCTTCAATCAATATTTTTGTATGTTGTTTCAAGGACATACAAAACAGTATTTTTGTATTTTACAATATACAATCATGCAGAACCAATTGGCATAAAAATATCCATTTACCGTAAGTCTTAACATTTCACTTTTAAATACACATTTGGTGGAAACTGGAAGTGTCTCTTCCTATGTGCATGCGTGCGTGTGTGTGTGTGTGTGTGTGTTGTGGGGTGGTGGGTTCACGTTATATCGGGGACTGAAGTAAGCTCATCCGTGACTGTTAAACTGATGCCTGTCAATAACACCCTGTGATATATTGGTCTTATTTGTTTTTTGTGCATGAATTAGTGGATTTCAAAGTCCAAGTATGCATTCAACACTGGATTCATGCACTGGAACTGGATTCATGCACTGGAACTGGACTTCAGCATTGGAACTCTCCTGCACCCAGCCAACATCGTATTGTTATTAATAAATATGGTTATTTTTGTTTTCTGACAATGTGAAATATGCTGCTTCTGTGTGTTACTTTTTAAAGGCTATAGTGCTCATAAAATTATCAAAATTGTTAGATGTTGAAAAATAGTGATTGTGTACTGTATATATTTGCATAAATGAACTAAATACCATGTGCTACAAGAAGTCTAATGTATATTGTATTTTTCTTTCAAATTAAAACAAATTGTGAATATCATTTTTGAACGTAGAATAATGACTGACAACTTCAATAATGGATTGACATATAAAATTTGCCTTACAATTATTACAAATGCAGAGGTGGGTAGAGTAGCCAGAAATTGTACTCAAGTAAGAGTACTGTTACTTTAGAGATTTATTACTCAAGTAAAAGTAAGGAGTAGTCACCCAAATATTTACTTGAGTAAAAGTAAAAAGTATGTTGTAAAAAAACTACTCAAGTACTGAGTAACTGATGAGTAACATACACACACATATCATATATATATATATATATATATATATATATATATATATATATATATATATATATATATATATACACACACACACACATATATACATATATATATATATACACACACACATATATATATATATATATATATGTATATATATATATGTATATATATATATATATATATATATATATATATATATACATTGATATATACATACATTGATATATACAGTATATAATTTATATATTTTTTTTTTGCCGTTTTTGTTTACATGTTAATAGTGTTTTAATGAATATACATGCATGTTTAACACATATAGATTCCTTTCTTTCATGAAGACAAGAATATAAGTTGGTGTATTACCTGATTCTGATGACTTGCATTGATTGGAATCAGACAGTAGTGATGACAAACGTCCACGTTTTCAAATGGAGGAGAAAAAAAGTTCCTCCTTTCTGTCTAATACCACATGAAAGTGGTTGGTTTTTGGCATCTTATATGTCCAGCTTCCATATTCGTTTTTATACACTTTACAAGAAATACATTGGCGGCAAGCTCCGTCCCTTGCTAGCTTGTTTGCGCAGGCTTTCGGAGACTCTTATTTTGAAAGCGCAGGCGCGATGGAGCGGCACTTTTATTGTGAAGACAGGAACTGTGCAGTCAGTCTTTAGGCTTTTGACGGTTGAAATAAAAAATGGTCTTTTTTCCTTCACACTTTTGATTGATTGATTGGAACTTGTATTAGTAGTTTGCACAGTACAGTACATATTCCGTACAATTGACCACTAAATGGTAACACCCCAATAAGTTTTTCAACTTGTTTAAGTCGGGTCATGTGACCCCTGGCTCTGTTTGATTGGTCCAACGTCACCAGTGACTGCATCTGATTGGTGGAACGGAGGGAACGTCACCAGTGACTGTATTTGTTGAAACTCAGGCACTATGAAGGTCTGTCTGACAGACCAAAACAAACAAAGCGTGCATTAACAGATCGATAAAAATTAGTAGCGAGTAGCGAGCTGAATGTAGATAAAAGTAGCGGAGTAAAAGTAGCGTTTCTTCTCTATAAATATACTCAAGTAAAAGTAAAAGTATGTTGCATTAAAACTACTCTTAGAAGTACAATTTATCCCAAAAGTTACTCAAGTAGATGTAACGGAGTAAATGTAGCGCGTTACTACCCACCTCTGTACAAATGTAGATTTCTGAAGATTGTATATTAGACCTCATTCCTTCCAGTATTACCAATGCAACTCACCTTGTTGATACGTGGTGCTTTACTAAAGACATACTGACAGTAAAGTACACCTGAAGTGGCAAACTCAAGATCCAAGATTTTACTGTCGAGTGGATTGTCACTTTTTTTACCGTAGTTTGACATCAAACATAAAAACCCCGTTTCCATATGAGTTGGGAAATTGTGTTAGATGTAAATATAAACGGAATACAATGATTTGCAAATCATTTTCAACCCATATTCAGTTGAATATGCTACAAAGACAACATATTTGATGTTCAAACTGATAAAACTTTTTTTTTTTGCAAATAATCATTAACTTTAGAATTTGATGCCAGCAACACGTGACAAAGAAGTTGGGAAAGGTGGCAATAAATACTAATAACGTTGAGGAATGCTCATCAAACACTTATTTGGAACATCCCACAGGTGTGCAGGCTAATTGGGAACAGGTGGGTGCCATGATAGGGTATAAAAACAGCTTCCCAAAAAATGCTCAGTCTTTCACAAGAAAGGATGGGGCGAGGTACACCCCTTTGACCGCAACTGCGTGAGCAAATAGTCAAACAGTTTAAGAACAACGTTTCTCAAAGTGCAATTGCAAGAAATTTAGGGATTTCAACATCTACAGTCTATAATATCATCAAAAGGTCCAGAGAATCTGAAGAAATCACTCCACGTAACCAACATTGAATGACCGTGACCTTCGATCCCTCAGACGGCACTGTATCAAAAACCGACATCAATCTCTAAAGGATATCACCACATGGGCTCAGGAACACTTCAGAAAACCACTGTCACTAAATACAGTTCGTCCCTATACTATGCAAAACGAAAGCCATTTATCAACAACATCCAGAAACGACGCCGGCTTCTCTGGGCCCGAGATCATCTAAGATGGACTCATGCAAAGTGGAAAAGTGTTCTGTGGTCTGACGAGTCCACATTTCAAATTGTTTTAGGAAATATTTGACATCGTGTCATCCGGACCAAAGGGGAAGCGAACCATCCAGATTGTTATCGACGCAAAGTTCAAAAGCCAGCATCTGTGATGGTATGGGGGTGCATTAGTGCCCAAGGCATGGGTAATTTACACATCTGTGAAGGCACCATTAATGCTGAAAGGTACATACAGGTTTTGGAACAACATATGCTGCCATCTAAGCGCCGTCTTTTTCATGGACGCCCCTGCTTATTTCAGCAAGACAATGCCAAGCCACATTCAGCACGTGTTACAACAGCGTGGCTTCGTAAAAAAAAGAGTGCGGGTACTTTCCTGGTCCGCCTGCAGTCCAGACCTGTCTCCCATCGAAAATGTGTGCCGCATTTTGAAGCGTAAAATACAACAGCGGAGATCCCGGACTGTTGAACGACTGAAGCTCTACATAAAACAAGAATGGGAAAGAATTCCACTTTCAAAGCTTCAACAATTAGTTTCCTCAGTTCCCAATCGTTTATTGAGTGTTGTTAAAAGAAAAGGTGATGTAACACAGTGGTGAACATGCCCTTTCCCAACTACTTTGGCACGTGTTGCAGCCATGAAATGAAGTTAATTATTATTTGCAAAAAAAAAAAAAAAAGTTTATGAGTTTGAACATCAAATATCTTGTCTTTGTCGTGCATTCAATTGAATATGGGTTGAAAAGGATTTGCAAATCATTGTATTCCGTTTATATTTACATCTAACACAATTTCCCAACTCATATGGAAACAGGGTTTGTAATTTAATAGTCATTCCTACATTAAATTGAAGCTGGTAATGGTGTGGCTTTGAAATGTATATGTAAAATATGTGATATTTATGAATACCGGTATATGACTATACAAGACAACAAACCCCAAAGAGAATGTGATGACCAAACCCAACTTGAATTTCTGTGGTATAGCATCAAGGCTAACAACTGTGTTCGCAGGCTGATAACGATCCAAACTGCTTTCCCGTCACACTTTTAAAGATAACAATTATTCTGTTATTGTGTAAAAGCCTGAAAGACATATACTAAGGAGCTAAACATTTAGAATTTGACATGAAAAACCACAAAAAGCATGGAGGCAAATCACGGCCAAAGGTTTTGTACCTAAAAAATGTACTTTGAAACTGAATGTTCAGGTTTTGATGTTGAAAATTGAAAAATACATCAGTGTATTAAAATAAAAAGTAATGTGTCATGATACGTTGCCGGGACATGTTTGGTTTAGTATTTCTTAGTTGTTTATTTCTGTTTCAGCACCCCCGTTGAGGTTCTTAGTTGCCATGGGTGCTGATTTTTGTCACCTGCCTCTGATTAGTGGTCCGGACGCTCACCTGACCCCGGTTACTAATCAGAGAGCTATTTATTCCTGCCTAGCGCCTCACTCTGCCTAGCAGTCTTGCTCATTCATCCGACTCAGTGGCCTAGTGGTTAGAGTGTCCGCCCTGAGATCGGTAGGTTGTGGGTTCAAACCCCGGCCGAGTCATACCAAAGACTATAAAAATGGGACCCATTACCTCCCTGCTTGTCACTCAGCATCAAGGGTTGGAATTGGGGGTTAAATCACCAAAAATGATTCCCGGGCGCGGCCACCGCTGCTGCCCACTGCTCCCCTCACCTCCCAGGGGGTGATCAAGGGTGATGGGTCAAATGCAGAGAATAATTTCGCCACACCTAGTGTGTGTGTGACAATCATTGGTACTTTAACTTTAACTTTAACTTTTAACATTGACTTTGGTTCCTGTTTTCACCACGCGTTTGTATTTTCCTAATTTTAGACTTTCTCGCTGTTCGCCCCGAACGATTATCTTGGTTTTTGGGCTCCACATTTGACTAGTGTCTGAGTGTTTATACTTGTTGTCCATTTGCTGGTAGCTGTGGAACTGGGGAGGCCCAGCTGCATCCAGCCGAGTGGCCACTTCCTGCACGCCCTCTGCTGCCTGTCCTGCGCCCAGCCAGGCTGCTGCCTCCTTCTCGGCCTCCGCCGCCTGTGCGACGCCTTGCTCGGCCTACGCCCTGCTTCTCCAGCTCTGCAGACGCCGACAGTCCAGCCGCCTGTTGCTCCAACTCTGCAGACGCCGACAGTCTAGCCGCCTGTTGCTCCAACTCTGCAGACGCAGACGGTCCAGTTGTCATCATCGTCTTCTGCGGGTCTTTCCACGACGCCGCCATAATTGTCTCCAACGAGTCTTTCCACGACCCAGCCATTATCATCTCCAGCGGGTCTTTCCACGACGCCACCATCATTGTCTCCAGCGAGTCTTTCCACAACGCAGCCATTATCGTCTCCAGCGGGTCTTTCCACAACGCCACCATCATCAGCTTCAGCGGGTCTTTCCACGCCGCTGCCATCATCGTCTCTAATAGGCTCGTCGTCCCCTCCGCGACCTCCATCTTGCCAGCACGCGGCCCCTTGTCGGCCAAGAAGGTGGCTGTTTCTGGACGCCCTCCGCGCTATCAGCAGCTAGGCCCAGGACCCGGGCATGGACGGTTACAGCTGTTGGTGTGCCGTGGCCACTCGCAGCCTCGTCAATGTGGCCGTTCTGTGGGCACACGCCTCGCCAGCCGCGGAGGCATTCTACTCATTGCCGTCATCTGACTAGGACATATGGCCAGGCGACCCCCCATTATTGATAAATATCTAAAATAAAAATAAAGAATTTCAATTGACTAAAAATATATATTTGTTCTTATATACATATATATAATATATATAATATATATATATATATTCATAGTATACTTTCAGTGTATCTAAAATCTGAACAAAATCTGTAAGGACGTCTGCTGGTCCCAAAGTCATCATGTCTGACAGCTTGTTTCACTTTTATCAGGAAGGAGGAGACAGCGTTTGTTCACAAAAACCTGCCGGCGAGCAGGTTCGGTTCAATGACCAAGTTATCACAATGATTGACTCGGTGTTTGATCCTTTTTTCTGGAACGGTAAACCCTAAATTTCCCTTAAAGAGTTTTCAGTTAATATGATCTTAATATGATCTTTAGTGTAGTTTTTAAGTGGTTGTCTCACAATAAAGATATATTGTTATTGTTAAGTAGAATTGGCTATTGGCTATTTGATATACTTGATGTTGAACCCATGATCAAGTGGTGTCGAATTGCTGTGAATAACGCCTTTGAAAAAAGTGGGAATTTCTGAAGTGAATTGTTTTTAATGGTTTGAGGGCGGAAATCAATGAATGCATGTGTAATGGACCCGAGTGGTGGAATATTAAAATCTAATAAAAATGTTGCTTAAAACAAATATAAATATTAAGAACCCAATGTAGTGAGAGCAGCTGTCCAAAATAAGGGAAGATGATTATGCTTGTCCGCACTTTATTACAATACACATTAAACCGTCCAGTTGTCAATACTAAAAATACCAATTGGTAACCAATATTATGGTGAGGGTACAGCCGCGACAGGCGTAGAGGGTCAGCGTCCTGGCTCCACCCACTTCCACGGCGTCCTCCTGCACCCAGAATTAAAACGGAGGCAGGCCACGAGGATAAAATCTTCTAAAACTACGGAGATGCTCTCCGGGCTGACGCCACACTTACAAGCAAGGCAGGGTTTCCCCTGCCCCTGCTGTGGTTCCACGTCGAAGTATTGGGTACGCCCACTCTCCTCGCCAGTCGTCGGCCACTCGCGGGACCTGCGTGGCCGTACCCGTCCCGTCCCGTCTCGCTCCGCCTCTTGGTCGCTCCCGGGGGTCGCCGCAGGTCTCTGGGTCCTAATCGCCCCCTGTCCACAGAACCACACAGCCAGCGTACAACACACGAGCCCACAAGCCCACAGCCCAAGACAGTTGGTTTCCCCCACAGCATACTTGCCAACCTTGAGACCTCCGATTTCGGGAGGTGGGGGGGCGTGGTTGGGGCGGGGGCGTGGTTGGGGGCGTGGTTAAGAGGGGAGGAGTATATTTACAGCTAGAATTCACCATATAAATATATATATATATATATATAAGAAATACTTGACTTTCAGTGAATTCTAGCGATATATATATATATATATATTTATTTTATTCCTGCTGTGTAGTCCGGGGGGTTCCTTCCCAGCCTGCGTGCGTCCACCCGGTCGCTCTTGGCAAAGCCTGTCGATTCTTCCCCGATCGCTCTGCTGTCGCTTCCCTCCTCGTCGATCTTGCCTGTTCTCTTTTAAATGGGTGCAGTTCTAATGCTCCACAGGTGCATCTAACTTCAGGTGTCGTTTGATTGGGCACTTCGGTTGTTAGGGGCAACAAGCTAAAAAGGGGCAACGTCTTAAAATACCAGCAAAGTCCACAAGGAGTAAAAACATGCAATTAAAAAGACAATCAAATTCTAAAATGTAAAAACATGCAATTAAAATCCACAGCAATAAAACACTATAAGACATGCATGGCAATGAAACAAAAAAATTAAATCCCCTACTTGTGTCCCATCACACATGGTTTAAAAACGTATTTTAGGACTAATCTTTTTTTTAAAGAATTTGCATTTATAATTGTATGTTTGGAAAGTTATTATATTTTGCAATGTTGTACACTACAAAAAGTCAGTGTTCAAAAACAAAACAAAAAATACAAAAATGAGGGCTATTTTATTTGAACTAAGCAAAATGATCTGCCAATAGAACAAGAAAATTTGGCTTGTCAAGACTTTCCAAAACAAGTAAAATTAGCTAACCTCAATGAACCCAAAAATACCTTAAAATAAATATATTCTCAGTAATAACAAGTGCACTTTTCTTGGTAGAAAAAAAGAGACCTTTTTGCACAATATGTTGAAAAATATTCCTAAATTAAGTAAATGCTCGTGCCATTATCTTGACATAATGATATGCGCTCGGCATCATGATTTTTTTTTTCATGCTTGAAGTAAAAAATTATTACTTTAAAAAAGTAGTTTTATACTTGTGAGTGTTGATGACACAGTTTGCATCAGTTGATATTCTAGTTTCAAGCATGTTTACTCAATATAGGTCATACAATCTCAGCAACAAGCTGTAATATCATACTGAGATAATTTAGGACCAAAACCCTTAAAACAAATAAAACACTCTAACATAAATCTGCTTAGTGAGAAGAATTATCTTATCAGACAGGAAATAAGCAAATATCACCCTTATGTGAAATATTTAATCTACTTAGATTTCAGTTTTTGCAGTGTAGCTTTGGAAATCCTGTTAGTTCTTGTTTAAATGATGCCCCATTTATTAGAAAAAACTGTGTGGGAATATCTGGTTCTGTCCTATTTCAATCACAGGACATACTTGGAATTGGTGACTGCGTCTCTGACCAAATAGCTATGACCTGTGGGGTTCCTCAGGGCTCGATTCTGGGACCCCTATTGTTTAACTTGTACATGCTGCCACTCGGCCAGCTAATACGCAGCTTCAATGTGTCCTGCCACAACCATGCAGATGACACCCAGATCTACGTGTCACTGACGGCAGGTGAACGTCAGACTGTGGATTCACTTTGTCGCTGCATCGAACAGATCAGTGTGTGGATGCAAAACAGTTATCTTCAACTGAACTCGGGAAAAACTGAAATCATTGTCTTTGGCTTACACAATCGAAGATAAACTATTATTAATCACCTTAAGACCGTCCCCCTAAAACCTAACGATCAGGTTAGATATCCGGGTGTAATAATGGACTCAGACTTTAACTTTAACAGCAACATTAAGTCAATAACATCAGCAGCTTTTTACCGCCTGAAAAACATTGCCAAAATCTGAGGAATATTGCTTTAATCAGACTTAGAAAGACTAATCCACGGCTTTGTCTCCAGCAGGTTAGACTACTGTAATGGCCTTCTCACTGGGCTCTCTAAATGAGCTGTGAAGCAGCTGCAGTACATCCAAAATGCTGCTGCTCGAGTCTTGACTAAAACCAAGAAATATGACGATAGAAGCCACTGTACTGGTTTCCTGTTGCTCAGAGAATAGACATTAACATAGCTTTGCTTGTGTACAAGTCTTCTTTTCATCTCTGACATGTTAGAGCCATATGAACCATCTCGGGCTCTGAGAACCTCAGAGAGTGGTCTTCTTCCGGTGCCCAGATTCAGGACCAAACATGGTGAAACTGCATTTCACTTTTATGCTCCTAAAATCTGGAGTAGTCTTCCTAAAGATGTGAGACAGGCTGAAAACACTTCTATTTAATTGTGCATAGGACAACTGAAAGTATTTTATCTACACTCTTTGATTTTAATTTGAAATTGATTGTTTTAATCATAAGTATATTTTATGATTTTAATTTTAATTCTGGGCAGCACGGTGGAAGAGGGGTTAGTGCGTCTGCCTCACAATACGAAGGTCCTTGTGGAAATCTGAAATTTCCTTGCTCAATTCTGTTTTGTCTGCACACCATGTTCACTCTCTCTCTCATCCTCAGTATGGAGTGCAGCTGACGCGAGGCAGCAGCACACACCTGACATTGATTAGGGGCAGCCTATTTAACCTGGCTGCTGACGACCTGTGAGCGCCGGAACTTTGTCTACTGCTTGCTTCAGACGCATTTGTATTTAGACTCGCCAGCGGACTCACTAGTTCGTCTTGTGCATCATCTCAGGTTTGCTTGTATTATTCCTAGCCTTGTCTAGCGCTTTTATTTTGTACTTTGTTTTTTCAGTATTACTTCTTTCATGAAGTATTTCTCCTTGCCTTGTCTAGCGCTTTTGGTTTTTTGTAGGTAATTTATTTTGGTAGTTTTTACATGGTGTGTTTTTGTGTGTTTGCCACCATCGCCTTTGTTTTTGTTATTGTGTGCTACCTCTTGAATAAAGAGAAAGACTATTGACAGCATGCTAAACATCTCTGCATCCTTGGGATCCACCACACCAGATCGTTACAAAAAGTTCCGGCCAATACTATGGAACCCGCAGAGACAGACTCCTGGAAAAGAGCATTGCAAGGCCAGGCTCAACGGATCAACCAGCAGGGGGACCAGCTAGACCACCTGAGCCGAGGCCTTCCAGGGGCTGTCGGAGCGTCAAGACGCCATGTTGGAGCGAGTCAACATGCTGCTAGCCACCGTCGTACCCACCTCGACCACCGTGCCTGACCAGGCATCCACCCAGCCCACACAACCCGCAAGTACCAGCAACATACGGCTATCCCGACCCGAACGTTTTTCCGGAGAACAGGAAGAAGTAAGACAATTCCTGACGCAGTGTGAACTACATTTCGAGCTAAACGCTTCCGCTTTCACCTCTGAGCGGGCTAAGGTAGCGTTTGTTATCTCCCACCTGTCTGGCCGTGCTGGCACCTGGGCGACTGCTGAATGAAACCGTCAGACCACCTCCAGCTCCACATACGCAAACTTTTCAAAATGCTTGAGGCAAATCTTCCAACGACGACTCCCAGGTAGAGAGGCAGCGAGATCCCTTTTCCGGCTGCAACAGGGTTCACGACAGGTCGCGGATTACGCGATCGAGTTCCGCACCATGGCCGCCGACTGTGACTGGGGTCCCTCTGCGCTGTTGGACGCCTTCTTCCTGGGTCTCGCGGACGAGATTCGTCACATGATGATCCCGCTGTCACTTCAGACAAATCTGGATGATGTCATCGAGCTGGCGGTGCAAATCGATTTCCGGTGGTGCTAGTTTCTGCCATGGGTCGAGTTTGCTTATAATTCCTTGAAGAGTTTGGCTACCGGGTTGTCACCTTTTGAGTGCTCTTTAGGTTACCTCAACAGGAGATTGAAGCTGCAGTTCCCTCTTCCCGTAAACACATCAAAAGATGCCATCAAATTTGGAAACCCGCCCGGGCCTCACTACTTAAGTCTTATGAAAGGATGTGCCGCAGTGCTAATCAGCGACGCATCCCGGCTCCCTCGTACTCTCCGGGTCAACAAGTTCTTCTACGGGCTAAAGATCTTCATCTTGAGGTACCATTTCGTAAACTCGCACCCCAGTTTGTAGGGCCCATACACTATAGAGGCCATAATTAACCCTGTGGCTGTTAAACTTTCTCTACCTCCCTCAGTCAAGCGACACCCCGTGGTCCACGTTTCCCAAATGAAACCAGTTGCTAGTTCCCCCCAGGATTTTGGACAACGGGGACCTCGTTTGGACCGTTAAAGAAATTCTCGGGGTCCGTCGGCAAGGTGGGGGCTAGTTTATTTAGTTGATTGGGAGGGTTATGGGCCTGAAGATAGGTCTTGGATTCCGGCCTCCTACCTTCTGACTCATCTCTTCTAGAAGAATTCTATCAGGCCAATCCAGGAGCTCTTCGGCGCTAGTCGAGGGTCTCGCATAAGGTGGGGGAGCACTGTTATGGCGCACGCGCAGTCTGTTTCTCCCTCTTCTGCGGGAGCACTCAGCGGCTCCACTGTGAGCGCATCCAGACACGCCCCCACGTGCGCTGCGCAGACCGCGCCCACACACCGCCGCAGCCGGAGGCAATCTTCAATCAACGCACCTGGAAGTGATTACAGACGACAGGATAAAGAGCCTCGCCGCTGACTACTCTGCGTCGGAACGTAGCCCTGTTCGCAGTAAGCTTCACGTCTCTGACTTCCCACCAGCGTTTTCTCCCGTTGCTTGTTTCCTCGTGTCCCGTTCTGATCTTCTTAGTCTCCCATTTCTTCCACAGTCCCGTGTCTCAGCTTCTGCTGCCTTTTCCCCTGGACCCAGATTGCTTTCCTGATCCACCAACACACTGCCTGGACTTCGGACGCCCTCTCCTGCACCACGACCCCGTTTGGACCCCGGACTTCCTTGCCTCTCCCCTCTGGATTTGGACGTCCTCATTCAACACGCTTGACAGCCCTCCTTACGGTATCTTCATATGTTAATTCCAGCACATAGTTCACATTCAAACACATAGTAACATACACACCCTACTTAATCATCAATCTCTCAATAAATATATTGAGTTTGTACTTTCACTGTTGTGCCATCTCCTTCCCCCGTCTAAGACTTAACACCATGCAGTCACGGAGAACATGCAAACTCCGAGGACCATATTTTTGTGAGACACGAGCACTAACCACTTGTCCACCGTGCTGCCCCTGTTGGACATTTATTATAGTAATATATTTCCTCAATGAAAAAAAACAATAACAAGCCATCCAGCAGCTATAAAATTATAAAAAGAAATTGCCGAATAGATTTTTTTATTTTATTTCTGACCTCCCAAATATGTTGACACATACACGGAGGACGGAGGATTCTCGCCTCTCCATCGTCTGTGTATGCAGTGCAAGCACTGATCCGGCAGCCGTGTGTGGAATTGTCAGTTTCCGCATCCTCCTGTTAAATAAAAATAGTAGTCGCAAAACGGTGTAGAGTGTTGATGAATCACATTGCATGTGCTAAATAGTTATATCTGCATATTCTCCTCCCAGTATTGTGGGTGATTTGATGATCAGCATAATTTATGCATATTAATGAAGACAGAGACGCATAATGAACTGCACGCCTTATTCTGCTCACTTAACAGACACAATCCACTTTGCACACGTTTAGTAGATCGGCTTTGCATGTGCTATCAGGTTTGCACGTGTTTTAGTACATGCAACCCTTGGTTAAATCAGGCTCTGAATCTCTCTGACATGTATTGATCTCAACAGCTAGCTCAATAATTGGCTAGTTGGGAAGCCTATTTAATCGAGGCCTTAACTGCAGATTGTAAAACACAATGCTGGCTGCAGGCGTAAAGGAGCGTGATGAGTCCGGCCCTGCAAACAAGCTCAAATGGGTAACCAGACATCTCTAGTTAAGTCGAGCAGTGCCAGTCATTGAGCTAAACATATATTTACTGTCCAGCACAACTCTTAAGGCATCGGGTAGTGCGGTTTAACCAATGCACAGCCAGACTAACTGGCATTTACTTACATCGCTTTCAAATTTTTTACAACTTTGATGAAATTATTAATTTTTTTTACTTAATTGAATATCATTTATGCCGAATGTTACTTTTAGAATAACAATTTAAATTGTTTTAATGCATAAAAATCAACTCCAATGGTTTGCTTATTTAAAAATTTAATTTACTGCTTCAATGCTTATGAATTGCTTTTCAATAAATCAGTCATTTCTTATTTAAGGTTAATTATTTCCAATAGAAAGATTTTGGAGCCTGGTTTACATGTATCCACAGTGTAGCACTCTAATAACTTGTTCATAGCGGCACAAAGCAGCTCTGTTTACAGCAAAGGGAATTTCACAGAAAGCTGTCCAAACAATAGCCTCACTCAAGATAGGAAGATCAGGGCTCTGTATCGCAGACAACAAAACAGCCCCTTTAGGGATGGACCCTTGAGGGTGAACAAAAATAACATAAAACACAAAAAGTTATTCCAATGCAAAATATAAAAGTAAATAAGCGTGACACAAAAATGACAAATGGAAAAGTCCTCATGCCTACAACATTTTGGTAGATTTCAGTTCATCTTTTTTTCACTGTACAATACTATTGCAACAATCTTAACCTCTATCGACCTTCATCAGGGTCACAGGTTGGCTGATGCCTATCTCAGTTGGCTTTGGGTGAGGGGCAGGGTGCTCCCTGGACTGGTCACTAGTAAACATACTACAAGAAAAGTCTTCAACACGGGGCCTGCAGACGTACTGAGGATTCTTTCTTCGTGATTTTTCCTCAGTCCTTTTTGAGTGCTCTTTTTGTTATTATTGTTATCATGTTTGCTCTGTGGTGGGGTCCTACTGTGGTGAACCCGGTCATGGCAATTGTAGCCTACTGCGATAATGATATACCGTATTTTTCGAACTATAAAAAAGTACTACTCTTTTCCCAAGCTTTGAACCCTGTGGCTTTTATAACGGTGCGGCTAATCTTTGGATTTGTCTTTGTTAACTGCTAAATTATGGAGTGGATTAAGCTAAGAAATCAATGTACTAAAATGATCCCCTTTAAAAAACTGTTCAAACTCAAAGTGTTTACAAGGTGCAAAGAAGAAGACTCCTGAAAAACACCTTGTGTCCTGGGACTTATTTGTTGAGTTTGTAAACAATAACAAAAACTGAAAAGGATTTTGTGATAATATAAATATTCTTGTGTATCAACCATATACTGATACTATAGTTGGTTCCGTTACTGTTGCTATTTGTTTCGATGCGCCCACTTTTGTTTGCATTCAAAAGTCTAGCTTGCAGTTATCCATTTTCTACCGCGGGTCCCTTTTGGGGTCGCGGGGGGAGCTGGAGCCTATCTCAGCTGCATTCGGGCGGAAGGCGGGGTACACCCTGGACAAGTCGCCACCTCATCGCAGGGCCAACACAGATAGACAGACAACATTCACACTCACATTCACACACTAGGGCCAATTTAGTGTTGCCAATCAACAAAGAAGCCGGAGTACCCGGAGGGAACCCACGCAGTCACGGGGAGAACATGCAAACTCTACACAGAAAGATCCCGAGCCCGGGCTTGAACTCAGGACTACTCGGGACCTTCGTATTGTGAGGCACATGCACTAACCCCTGTTTCATCGTGCTGACAGCTTGCAGTTAACGGTTAGCATATCCCCCTATGGTGTGTAGTATAGGAGGGTTGCATATGACATCACAACCGTTTTTCTTCTTCGCAGCGTAATTCACACGATGGTCAAGCAGTTTGAGCATAGCATTAAAACAAGTGAGAGTGAGTGTAGAGTTTGAGCTGAAAATGCCGTATTGCTGTTCTGTTCTTGGGTGTTCCAGTCGTTCAAATAGAGAGATAGGAAAGAGCATGCTTGTGTCTGCAGCGATCACTTTGTAAAATGTTTGTTTGAACATTTGATTTGTTTGAGAAACTTTCTGTCATGCAATTGAGTTTATTCTCTTTATTAGTAGTGTTTGAAAGCCGAACTAAACGTAAAAATAGGACAAGAGATCACATTAGTTAGTGTTCTTTTGTGGATGCTAATCCTTAATATAACTATGAAGACCTGGTTGTGCAAATAAACTAACGTCATGTTAAGTCCTAGTGATAAATATTATTATTGTTGGTCCAATCTACCGTATTTTTGTTGTCAATTTTCATGACAGAAACTAAAAGCTTAGTTGTTGTGCAGGAAAGCCGCATTCTTTATTCAACATGGATGACTACATTATAGCATATTTGGTGACATTTGTTAGCATCAACAAAATATTATTTATAGTATTAATAAAATATATTAATAACTCTCTCGTAGGATAGGCAGCATATACTGAGTTTTGATATCGCTGGCAAACATTGCTGAATGAGACTAAATATGAACTTCACACCATAAAAACAACTGCAAACATGAATTTTAGATGAGACTAATATTTGTAGCAGGAACTCAACTGCAAACAAACCTATCTTTTTCATCATTAGTGTAATCATCACAGCAGCACGGCACTCATTATGTCAATCAAATACGTATGTTACTTAGTGATGCACAAATACATCCAACTTTGTCTTTCACCGATTAATACTTAATTTGTGGACCCCTCCAGATGTAAATACATGTGCCGTCAATGTTTTCTTCTCTAAATACCGTAAGTGTCAAGTGAAGTGAGGTAGCAGTAACCTCTTGGTCATAATAAATGGTTTAAACCTTTTTAAAATATATTTTTCTTAAGAGTGTAAAAATCCACTGCGTCCCATTTAAAATATTTTTTCATGATCACTTTTATATTTGCCTCTAAACCGTTCAAAATACGCCTAAATCCGCACTGATTTGGGTAAATAAACAGTGGCCTAATGGGGCTTAGCTCATCGCCTGAAATCCGGATGAGCGTCAAAGTCATGTGATTGTAACCCACCTGTAGCATGTTTAGCTATTCCTTATCCTCCAGTGATGATACTTGGGAGGCGCCAAAGAGGCGAGGATTGCCGACTTTAGCCGCTTCTGAGGACACTCGCTTAACGCTGTCAAATTTGCGAGACATGGCCAGAATGTGTCATCAACATGCATTATCACAGTACAACGAAAGTATTAAAAACTATCGCTGGCCAAATATATATCATATATGTGGTATGTATCGCGCAACACTAATTACTAGGGATGTCCGATAATGGCTTTTTGCCGATATCTGATATTCCGATATTGTCCAACTCTTTAATTACCCATACCGATATCAACCGATACCGATATCAACCGATATATACAGTCGTGGAATTAACACATTATTATGCCTAATTTGGACAACCAGGTATGGTGAAGATAAGGTACTTTATTTTAAAATTCATAAAATGAAATAAGATAAATAAATTAAAAACATTTTCTTGAATAAAAAAGAAAGTAAAACAATATAAAAACAGTCACATAGAAACTAGTAATTAATGAAAATTAGTAAAATTAACTGTTAAAGGTTAGTACTATTATTAGTGGACCAGCAGCACGCACAATAATGTGTGCTTACAGACTGTATCCCTTGCAGACTGTATTGATATATATTGATATATAATGTAGGAACCAGAATATTAATAACAGAAAGAAACAACCCTTTTGTGTGAATGAGTGTGAATGAGTGTAAATGGGGGAGGGAGATTTTTTGGGTTGGTGCACTAATTGTAAGTGTATCTTGTGTTTTTTATGTTGATTTAATAAAAAAATTTAAAAAACGATACCGATAATAAAAAAAACGATACCAATAATTTCCGATAATACATTTTAACGCATTTATCGGACATCTCCACTAATTACCATTGATTAAAACACAATCAAGACAAACTGCACTTTTTTAAGGATTTTGCCACAGCCCTTATGTGAGACAAGAGTGCTATTGAGAGCCTGAATATTTCCTTAAAGGACTCGTTAACGCTTGAAAACATATGTTAGAAGACTGGATTGGAATTGATTATTTCCACAAAATACACAAGTTTCCGATGATTGCGGGGGTGTGGTCAGGCCTTGGTTTGGTTTTGTAATTCCTGCTTCTGTGACTTCGGAGAATAACATGTGATGATACAAAGTCAGGATTCTATAGTGTCAGCGGTTGGACACATGCTTCTGCCTAAAACAGTCAGGAAACTTTAAACAGAGCGCCTCTTCTTTGGCACAAACACAATTTCCTTTCATAGCCACTTTAGTGGAGATTAGTGGTTTGCTGTGACTTTGAACAATTTAAGATTATTTTGGTCTTGCACATAAACCTGCATCAAATTAATGTGCTTGATTTAATGCTTTTGTGTGAATATGATCAGGAACAAATATTTTGGCCAGTAATTTCACTGATAAGTACTAAATTGATTACTTTTACTCTTGCAAAACTCCGTGTTACACAGTCATAAAAAAAATACACTGAACAGTTTGTTTATCAATTGTCCAGAGACCCAGCAATGCATATTTGTCCTGTATAAGGGATACACATGTGTTTTATATAGTTAAGAGGTTCATCTGGCCTACTGATAATACATGTATTTAAACAAGTACAAACAATTTTACTATTCAGGTTTTAATAGACAAACCTTCTTTATATGAATGTGTTTCATAATCAAATGAAAAACACGATACAGTACAAGAATATGTCCTGTTTTGCTTTGGAGAGGACATCCCGGGCTTCCCAGTTATATGTGATTTGTTGGGTTTGTCAGATTAAAAATAATAGCTAGCCTGTTACTTTCCAAAATGGCTGTCATATAAATCAGTATGTTCTGTTGGCACAAGAGATGTAAACCCTTGTTTATCACTGTTAATTGGTTCCAGGCCAGACTGTGGTAAATTGATTCTAGCGAAGTAGGACTAATTCATTACAAATCTAAAATTATAATAGCTAGAGCATAAAAAAACCTGTTTATGACAACTACCGCAGCAATGCACGAGAGTGACAATAACCTCCTTTACACTCATTAAATCTAAAAATAATGCTGCCTGAGGCTGAGCCAACCAGTGGCCACGGTACTGAACAGCATGTTCTGATTGGTTTGGTCACATCTAGTTCAGTTCAGTTTCAGTTTATTTTGAACATGCATACAATACAATGCAATGCATCACACAATTCCAGTTGTTTCATTACAACACATCCGAAAAGGAGTAGGAAGAAGCAGAGCTTATTTAATCCTACCCCTTTTCATACCATAGCAATTGTATCTAATTTCCTTGTTCTCTGTAACGGAACAGTGAACAAACAAATAATAAATAAATAATATACCATAATAAGCAAACAAGTATTAAATACATAAATAATATTTGTCCCAATAAAAATAAAAAAAGGGGGAAAAAAAGGGTTCAAGATCTTCATCATAATTCTTGTTCTGTACTTTGTGAACACTTGTAGTTTGAACAGTCTCTTAAACTGAATCATATTGGTGCTTTGTTTGATTTCTTTGCTTAATCCATTCCATAATTGAATTCCACATACTGATATACTAAATGTTTTTGTATGCTTGTTGTACAAGCATACAAATGTTTTAAATTTGATTTTCCTCTAAGGTTATATTTCTCCTCTTTTGTTGAGAAGAATTGTTGTACATTCTTGGGTAGCAGGTTATAGTTTGCATTATACATCATTTTAGCTGTTTGCAAATGCACCACATTGTTGAATTTCAATAATTGTGATTTAATAAATAAAGGGTTTGTATGTTCTCTATAACCAACATTATGTATTATTCTAATTGATCTTTTTTGTAACACAGTTAGTGAATGAAGCACAAATTTGTTTCCCCATATTCCTACACAATAACTCAGATATACTAACTTTAGCAAGCAGTAGAGAGTATGAAGTGATTTTTGGTCTAGAACATGTTTTGCTTTATTCATTATCATACTTGCCAACCTTGAGACCTCCGATTTCGGGAGGTGTGGGGTGGGGGGTGGGGGGCGTGGTTAAGATATATATATATATATAAGAAATACTTGACTTTCAGTGAATTCTAGCTATGTATATATATATATATATATATATATATATATATATATATATATATATATATATATATATATATATATATATATATATATATACATATATATGTATGTATACATATATATATATATATATGTATGTATACATATATATATATATATATATATATACATATATATGTATGTATACATATATATATATATATATGTATGTATACATATATATATATATATATATATATATATATATATATATATATATATATATATATATATATATATATATATATATATATATAAATAAATAAAAGAAATACTTGAATTTCAGTGTTCATTTATTTACACATTTACACACACATAACACTCATCTACTCATTGTTGAGTTAAGGGTTGAATTGTCCATCCTTGTTCTATTCTCTGTCACTATTTCAGAACACACACATTATACCAATATACATTATAAAATCAATAAGAAAATGGGAGCTCTAATTTGGGAGTCTGAATTAGGATCCGAAGTTCCTATATAAACGTTGCGCACTCACGTCGCCTTTTTGTATTGATTACTGCAGCTGTGCACTGGATTCATTCACAAATACAAACTACAACTCACAAACACTTTAGAGTTAGGCTCCACCATCAGAATGTGTACTTAAACTTATAAAGATCACATGGATATTATTCAGTGAGTTGATACACCAAAACTAACCTGTTATACAGGAAGACAAAGCACACATGACGTTTCAATTGTTCACAGACTGGTCGCGCTCATCAGAATGACAAGACACTTCCGGTCTGCCGGTGATAGCATTCAATTGAGAAGAAACGCCCTACTGGCCCCTACTGACCAATGTGAATACTGATAAATGTGTAATGACAGCTCCAAAAACGAATTCAAACCACAAAATAAAATAAATAAATCAACACAAAAATGTGACACATTATGGGTGGGTCACATATGCATGTACAGTAGATGGCAGTATTGTCCTGTTTAAAAGTGTCACAACATTGCTGTTTACGGCAGACGAACTGCTTTACGGGGGACAAAAACTTGACTGCTGTTGTTGTGTGTTGTTACCGCGCTGGGAGGACGTTAATGAAACTGCCTAACAATAAACACACATAAGAAACCAAGAACTCGCCCTCCATCATTAGCTGTTTATATGGTGGGAAAGCGGACGTGAGAACAGGCTGTCAACACGTCACTCAGGTCCGCATGGAGCTGGAGGGGGCGTGGCCTCCAGCTCCGCCTGAATTTCGGGAGATTTTCGGGAGAAAATTTGTCCCGGGAGGTTTTCGGGAGAGGCGCTGAATTTCGGGAGTCTCCTGGAAAATCCGGGAGGGTTGGCAAATATGTTCATTATTGATGTGTTTCTTGCTACTTTATGTTGTATATTTTTTACATGAGATTTCCAATTCATTTTATCATCTATTATTACACCCAAAAATGTGTTTTCTTTTACCCTTTCAATATTTACTCCGTCTATTTGTGTTTGACTTTCCCTTCTACTGTTACCAAATAGCATTATTTTAGTTTTACTGAGATTCAAAGATAGTCTGTTTTTGTCAAACCACTATTTTAATTTGTTCATTTCTTCTGTTATTATTTGTATTGGCTTCTGTGTGTTCTCTCCTGAACAAAACGTCGTTGTATCATCTGCAAATAATACTAACTTTAAGTCCTTTATAACTTTACAAATGTCATTTATATAGAGATTGAAAAATGTTGGTCCCAGTATTGATCCCTGAGGTACGCCGCAAGATATTTTTAGTTTTGTGGAAGTGTGTTCGCCTATCTTCACGTACTGCTTGCTGTTGGTTAAGTAGCTTCTTATCCAGTTCAAGACCAACCCTCTGATGCCATACCGTTCTAATTTGTTTATTAAGATGCTGTGATTAAATGTGTCAAATGCTTTTGTTAAATTCATATACACTGCAGCAGCACATTTTTTTACTATCTATTGCATTTGTGATCTCTTCCGTTATTTCGATTAATGCCATTGATGTTAAGATGTTGGCTCTGTATCCTACTCAGTGGCCTAGTGGTTAGAGTGTCCGTCCTGAGATCGGTAGGTTGGGAGTTCAAATCCCGGCCGAGTCATACCAAAGACTATAAAAATGGGACCCATTACCTCCCTGCTTGGCACTCAGCATCAAGGGTTGGAATTGGGGGTTAAATCACCAAAATGATTCCCAGGCGCAGCCACCGCTGCTGCCCACTGCTCCCCTCACCTCCCAGGGGGTGATCAAGGGTGATGGGTCAAATGCAGAGAATAATTTCGCCACACCTAGTGTGTGTGTGACAATCATTGGTACTTTAACTTTTAACTTTATTGGTTGTCTGTGAGTGTTTTGTTTTTATTTATGAATTTGTCTAATCTGTTGTTAAACAGTTTTTCAATGATTTTATAAAACTGTGGAAGAAGAGAAACATGTCTGTGGTTTGTAAACTGGTGTTTGTCTCCAGTCTTATACATCGGTATGATTTTTGCTATTTTCATTTTATCTGGGAATTTGCCTGTTTGAAATGATAGGTTGCTGATATACAGTATGTTAAAGGTTCTGAAATCTCTTCAATAACCTTTTTTATCGTTTTCATATCAATTTCCTTGCAATCAGTTGAGGTCTTGGATTTACCTTTTTTCACAATATTGATTATTTCCTCTTTTGTCACTCCTTCTAGGAACATAGAGTTGGGGTTTCTGTCTATAGTGTCATTCAAGTCCTCAACTGACTCAGGATTTGGTCCAATGTTCATAAAGTACTTATTGAAGTTTCAACTACTTTGTTCATATTGTCATTTTTTACATTTCCATCTAAGATGTATTTAGGATAGTCCTTTTTAGCACCATTTTCTAGTGATATTTTTACTTTTTTTTTAGCCATTTTCGTGCTTAAAATTCTTAACCTACACACAAAAAAGCCAGTTAAATATACTTCTATTAAAAAAATAATTGCGATAGAGTGAAGCCACAAACTTCGAAGTGCTGTGTGGCGAATGATAACTGTACATTTATCCAGTTGTCTTTTTAAAGTGATTATTATGCAAAAATGTTTCATTTACTACTGATACTAAAACATCACATTTTGACTTACTACTAAATTTAATCGAAAACGATAGAGATAGTTGATGCAACAGATCCATTAAGATACAAAAATGTCCAACCAAGCAGAGAATTTTTTGTTTACTGCATAAGTATATGACTGAAAATGTGTAGCATGAACCCTACAAATTGTCAAACAGTCCAAGCTTTGTTTTTTTTAGTTTTTGTTGTTGTTGTTATTTCCAAATCAAATCAAATCAACTTTATTTATAAAGCACATGTTTCAATTGTTAGTATAACTGTGTAGAAATAGAATATAAAAATGCAAGTTTATTTTACATATATTAGGGCTGTCATATCGAGTTAACGCTTTGTGATTAATCACAAAAGATTATCACACTGATCACGTTAACACAGATTAATTACTCAATTTATTTTGACCCCATATGAACCTTTATCTCAACCATGGATGGTTACTTGAAAGGCGGCGCTGATGGTTTTAAGAGCAGTGAATCAGGTTTATATATATATATATATATATATATATATATATATATATATATATATATATATATATATATATATATATATATATATATATATATATATATATATATGCTCAAATATAAGTGATGAGACTCTGACTGGTGTGCTTACTGGCAAGATTAACTTCAAAATACACCATGACTGGACTTTAGATAAAACTGTGACCAGGTTTTGTGTTAAACGTTTTTAAAATATCAATGTACGACATTCTGAAATTGAATTTGTGACAAAATATTGTGGTCTTTTTTAAAGGCAAATTATGCGAGCAAGTAATTTACTGAGGTTAATCATGAGTAATCACATTTTAAAAGTGTCATTAATCTACGTACGGTAATTAAAAATGTGTGTATATCAATGCTGTCAAATGATCACATTTTCACATGCTTTCATTAGATCATTCACACTATTGAGATGTGATTACTCATGAATAATGTCAGGAAATGGCATTAAAATTGCATTGCATTAAAAAAACATTTTTCTGACACAACAACTATTGTAGCATATTCTTTCAGTATCTAAGACGATTTTTAATGACATTTTAACATTTATTTTCCCGGGCTTCAGAAGGCTAGTGAAAGTAGGTTAGTAAGTTGTTGTTTTTTGTTTCTATTTCTGTTTTTTTTTTAACAATTGAACATACTTATACAACGTACAAACACATTAAGGCACTTTTAATACAATACGATTCAATATTTTTTAATATCTTTCACCCCGTTGAGCAATTTACATATCAATATAAAATAAATCTAATTAAATACAATCCTCTTACAAACAAACCTGAGACAATACAAATGAGATTAAAATAAAAAATACAAAAATAAATAAAATAAATTAAAAACTGGGTTTATTTACAACATTTTAAATTCATCCAATAAAGATAATAATTTAAGGGCTTTTCTTCCTTTTACCATCTTCTAAAATTTTACGAATACATTGAAATAAGTGGGTTGGTAATTTGTGAAAGGAAACTGGAGATCCGAAGGAAGAGTTTTATTTTCAAAATAAGAGATTTGACGGTTTATTTATCTGCAATAATGGAGGATATATGAACTTTTTTTTAACTTTAAATTCAATGAAAGTATGTAAAGTATGGTTAAAAGTAGTTTATTTGTGTGTTAGGTGGATGTATTACATTATAATGATGCAATCATATGACATAACATTATTTTGAAAATGACCGGAACAGTAGCATTTAATAAAATTGTCAACTTTCATCATTTCATCGTAGTGTTGCTGGTTAGACACACAGGGGGACATAACTGCTAATTAAATTCATCACCACACGCCTCGAATGTTACATTCAATAAAGAACTGCTGACTCGATGACAAGTAAGCTCAAAACTAGTCTGATTAATGCCAGACCTTAGTAATTAGTCAACGCTTTAACGTCAAAACATGACTGTTAGCCATGTAGCTTTAGCTTGTTGACATTCGTCGATGTGCTTTTTCCCAACGAGGTCATTTATTAACCAACTGTAGACGTTATTGCTTGTGAAAATATGCATATTATTTACAGAAGTCTTTCAAGTCTATAAACTACTTGTAAATTATATTAAGGATCGAGTAAGTGAGCAGACTCACACTGTTGTGATTTGTCTTGAGACATTATTAGAAACATTACTGTATAGAATATGTGTATTAATGTGATGCACACTGTAACGAGATGATGTGCAAGAGCAGTATGAATAATTTTGGCAATAAAAAGACAAAACTTTTGTATTTCTTATTGTCTTCTGCAGTGGTGTTGAACTACACTGCATCATATTGACAGTCATGCACAACATGTATGACTTTCTTGTATAACTAGAATCCACTTGCATTGGCGAAACTGTCTATTGGCTTAAGGTCTAATGACAATTTAGGTCTGTACAAGTAAACCCCTACAGGAAAAGCAACCACAAACGATACGTTTTGGCATGTCAATAAAAGATTGACATTTGAAAACAATCAGGGGCACAGGCTGTGGCATTTAAAGTAATGCTGTGAGATCCCACATAACTGCAATCAATTTGCGGCTGCAGTGGGTTGAGCACATTGACATAATGATGTAATTCATGAAGTAACATAATTAGAATCAGTAAAACAAATATAATAGTCAAAACAAGCATGCCCAGACTTACAAATAACCGACTGAATTTATGTTTCCATGAGTGTATTGAGCAGGAAAATGCTGGCTGGCCGGAGGAGTTCCCATGGCGTAGTTGGTGCCCAACTTCTCATCTTAGACCAAGTTACATGACTCTGACACATGTCAAATGTTTTTTTTGTTTTTCGTAGATGTAACCGATGAAATGGAGTACGGTGAGAAACTGGCACACTTCCGCCAAACACGTCTCAATCCTTTCGATCGCGGTGAGGAAGAGGATGGCGGTCTCCAAAAGAGCAGGACGCCCACACTGCAGGGTAATGGCAATCACATCACACTAGGTTCACTCGTAAACTCAAATCGAGGGTCATTGTCATCGTCAGTTCAGTTTGTTTTGCTCAGAGCAAAGCTAAACATAACATTAATTCTTATTTGCTTACACTTTTTACACACTAAAACTTAAGAGATGAATTGAAAAAGAAAACAGTACAGTCCTGCGCAAAAGTTTCATGTGGCCTCCCCTCTGAAACAGTTGGTGGAAATCAGTCTTGTATTTTGAGTGTAATCCTCTTGATTGTGTGTGTCCTACTGTATTTACGGCATCATAAATATTTCTGCAAAAAATAGAATCGTAACATTAAATTTAGTGGTGGCCTAAAACTTAAGCTTCGTATGGTAAAGTACATTCACATAACTGTATACTGCAAATAAAGTACTGTAGTTGTAGTACTACTAGTTCCATAATACTATATTTTAGAATTAACTGCATTTGGGATTGTAGCTTTTTGTTAAAATACAATAGAACTTTGCGTTTAAAATTCGGCTCGGACATCTGTGTGAAGTTGCATGGGTTTTCTCCAAGTACTCCAGTTTTTTCCCCACTGTGCAAAAACATGCATGTTAGTTAGGGATGCACAACATTTAATTTTCAAGCTGATAACGATACAGATATCTTATTTTATATTTATCATTTTTTTAAATGTAGATTTAACTGTAGTTTATGTACACTTTTTTGCGTCGAGCTTTGGGGTCGCTTCTTCAGCAGAGGCTTTTAAACACTGTCATAGCGATGATGGCGTTTCATATGGCTGATAAGGTTTGATGTGTTAAAGCTCGATATTTTTGAGACAGGTAGGGGAAAAGCAGCACTTGATTTGCTCACCCTAACCCACCTACAGCACAGTATGGGTAAGCTTGCCTCATTGGAGCATTTTATTAAATATATTTGAATTCCCACTCATCTTCTGGACTTCAAACATATTCATTAAGATGTTAACTGGACAAGTTATGCATTACGTTTCTTTTAAAAGGTAGAGAAAAATCACAAAAGGCACACCAACGAGAGTGCTGACATGAAAATACTTCTGGACTTTTTGACTATGGGAGCAAACTTTCTGTCACAACAATTAGTTGGTTACATGATGTATTTTGCTCTCATTTAATGTAATTATAATTGGCATGCTTTGAGGCAATCGTGGGTTTTGGCTCGTTATGAAAAGCAAGTAACCCAATTTAAATTTGTTGTTGGATAGGCATTTGTTCAGTTTGAGGAAATGAAAAACTCGTGTAAGCATTACTTTTGGTGATACTTCCTACATTTGCTCATCTACAACAGACGTCGGTAGTTGAGTTCCAAGCAGTTTGATCAACAAGGTTAGCTGTGTCTTCTCTGTTTTCTGCTTCATTGTCTGCTCTTGCCATGTTTGGCTCAGAGGTATATACAGGTAATGAGAATTTGTAGTAAAGTTGTCATTATCCTTGGTGCAGCTGTGCGATCTTTTCAAGTGGCTTTTGTTTTTAATATTTTTATCCTGATAGATTAGTTAACTACACTTGATTATCTTTAGCCCCTCTAGGTATAATATAATATCCAGCAATAGCTTTTATAAATGCTTAAGAATTGTCAAGAATTAATTTAAATTTAAATTTAAAAAAAATTAAATTTAATTATGTCTGCCAATTGAGGTGTTTTTTTCATCGCTATTTTTGTTTCTTTGTTAGGGGGCACAAGCGGTAGAAAATGGATGGATGGATGGATGGATGTTAGGGGGCAAAATTATGTTTGAACTCATGCTGTCAATTCATTTTTTTTTTAATCAGTTTAATCATACTTTTGAATTTGGATTAATCACGATTAATCACAGGTTGCTCGCTTGCATAATTTAAAGTACCTGTAGAACGGGAAAACACATTGACTTTATATGTTTAATTGTGTTTCATTGTATCCATTAAACCATGTCCAATTGTATTTCCAATCCACAAAGTATGTAAAAATTTTGTTTAAACATCACAAAATGCCACATTTTCAGACGGTCAATCTGAATATTCCGCTCCGAATATCTTCAGTTTTGTTGTTAGTGGTGAAGGGATCTGTGGTTCCCACCTCTACATCACGGATCACGTGACTGGCTTGCTCATTACCTCTCAAAATGGCTCGGAAGTCTCTGTGATTTTGATACTATTTTGATCGTATCTATTTATTCGCAAACTGTGGAAGTCTTTTGGTGTTAGAAATAATATATGTATGATTATAGCTTCCATATAGAGGAACCTATGTTTTCCATTTTACTTATACTTTAAATTAACTTGAAAAAAGACGCCGATATTTGGACACAAATGCAATTTTATTCTCGAATGTCATCCAGGAAATATTTTTAACTGTTTTACTTTAATAGACTTAATTATTTTGCTCAAAATTGGGTGACAATTTTATATAAAGTCCAGTCAGAGTTTTTTGGAGTGAAATTTGTCAGTGAGCACACCAGTCGGAGTCTTCTCACTCATCTTTGCACAGGCGTATGCATTGACCTGATCACTGACCATACAACAACTTGCGCTGCATTTTAGGTAACCATTCACGGTTTCGGCAAACAAGCATGTGCAGTCAAAATAAATTGCATTGATTAATGTGCGTATATTAATGCGATAACTTCATGTGATTAATCACGTATTAACTTGTTTTTTTTGACAGCCTTAGTGTAAAGTAAATTGGGTTCCACAAAACTTTTTGTTGCATTAATGTTGCATCCAGATTTTGCAACGAAAATATTTGTCTGTGTAATAATGCTTGAAATTGATTGACGAAATTTAGGCACAAAAGATTTTGGTGCTGACCCAAGTTAGGGTTGTTCATTTTTGGCATCTTAGGTAAGTGCTCTATTGGGTGCCATTCTAGTTCAAATCGTGTATCGTTTGCTACAGCTGCTTCCAGTGGCCATGAAATGACATAAAAGCAGCTAGCGTATAATGATCAGCATGTCACCATGTCAAGCATCCTCTTAAACCGTGCAAAAAAAGCTATTTTTCTACGGTAGACTCATCATAATCATGCCTGGCAGCGTTATTTAACACTTGACATGAAATTGCCCGAACTGTATTTTTCAATCTATAAGCAAGCAATGTTATAAGATGTGATATGTGACCAATTAGCTTGTAACAAACTGAAGTGCTGTAAAAGACACAAAGTGATGAGTTCCAAAGTTCAGACTATGTGGTGTAAAGAAGATTTAATTGGATGGTTGCCGAGTTGGACACACATTCTTATTCTTTTTGAGGTATGTCATGAGGCATGAGGATTTTCTTCTGTGACAAGTCGCATTACATTTTTCGCTTTTTGCCCGTTTCATCTTCTAGAAGCGCGACAGGAGCTATATTCTGGGACCAGAATCCAAAATTCAGACGTAACCATGGACCTTGGATTAGCTGAGGACCACTTTTCAAGACCGGTGGTAAACTGATTTTATGCTAATAAATCAATTTGGTTGCAAGTGAGAGGCGACAGAAGGATTCTAATGCATTCTTTGGTGTTGTTATACGATGCAGGGTTCTTTTGTGGCCTCCGACATAGAGCAGCTGAAACAGGCCATTGAGGAGTGCAAGAAACTGATCTTGGAGCTGCCAGAACACTCGGAAAGACAAAAGGACGCGGTGGTGAAACTGATCCATCTTCGGCTCAAACTGCAGGAGCTGAATGTTGGTTCTGAGAGGATGTCCTGACAATGGCATTCATTTCATTTTGTTTGGTAGTCTGTGTGTTTTTAAACATTAATGGTTATTGATGGTGTAGTTAATGTCGTTTTTTGGCAATGTGCCCCCATAAAGGACCCGGATGAGGATGAGCCAAACCTGAGAATTGTTCTTGAGCACCGATTCTCCAAGGAGAAGAGCAAGAGCGTAAAACAAACATGTGATAAATGTAGCGCCATCATCTGGGGCCTCATACAAACATGGTACACCTGCACAGGTGAGATACACACATCCCCTCTGCTAACATATTTATTTACTTGCTTAATTTAGCCTATCTGTGGTATGTATAGTATATACTTTTTACATTACAGACTTTTACATCTAATTGCCTCATAATTTATCAGAATGTATGTCAACTGTTCATTCCTACCGAGTTGGAGACCTAAATAACATAAATGGATTCTACGTTCTTTTCTTAGGTTGCTATTACCGCTGCCATAGCAAATGTATGAACCTGATCACTAAGCCTTGTGTGAGGTCGAAGGTCAGCCATCAGTCTGAATATGAGTTAAGCATCTGTCCTGAGGTCGGCCTTGATCGGCAAGACTACCGTTGCGCGGAATGTCGCGCACCCATTTCGCTGAGTGAGTATGACTGGAAAGAGCGGCAATGTTGAAGTAACTGTGTTAACACAACTGTTATACTTTGGAGGGAAAAAATACGAACCACACATATGATACAAAATTAAATTCCAGTCACAATTTTAAAATGATATTCAATTAGAAACTGCTGCTTTATGCCTAAGGATGCAATGGATTTATTTTAGAGGGGACCTATTCCTATTTTAATTTACATTTAGCACACTTCCTTGTGGTCTAGATCAGTGGTACCCAACCACTGGGCCGCGGCCCGGTACCGGTCCATGGACCGATTGGTACCTGGCCGCACAAGAATTAAAACAATTTATTTTTATTTTTTTAAATTAAATTAACATAAAAAACACAAGATACACTTACAATTAGTGCACCAACCCAAAAAACCTCCCTCCCCCATTTACACTCATTCGCACAAAAGGGTTGTTTTTTTCTGTTATTAATATTTCTGGTTCCTACATTATATATTAATACAGTCTGCAGGGATACAGTCCGTAAGCACACATGATTGAGTGTTTCGGGGATGAATGAACAGTACTGGACACATTATTCTCTCAAACAATTTTCCTTCTCCTTTAAAGTAACTGAGGTCTTTGTATAAAGTGTCAATGAAATGTTTAGGTCATTCATGGCAAGCATGAGTATTACTTTTTATTTGGTTAATATGAAATAAAACAACATATCTGATCAGATAATCTGAAAAAACAATCCTTGAAACAAAACAAAAGAAGAAAAAAAAAAAAAATCGTCTGGATGTGATTAGATTTTCTTGAAAAACAAGACATGATTTGAAGACAACAAGGTTTTTGTGAAGACTGGATATTGTAAATACCCTATGTGTTGGCTCAAAATAAACAGTGTAACCATCAAAAGGTTAAACAAACCCAAACTTTACACATACAGTAATTGGAATGTTTAGCTGTGTAATTCAGTAGAAACATAATTTAACTTTGAAGACTGAAATTAATACTGCTTATGTGCCTTTTTATTTCAAAAAGTAAGGTAAAGTCAAGCAATGTCATATTTTTGCAGAACAAATCTAGATTGCTGCCTGTCTTATTTGATACAATAAATGTGCAATGGTTTGTCAGGTTGCTGATGCAACTTCTGTTTTGGGGCGCTGCCTAATAATCCCAAAACTTAAATTTACTTTTTTGCAAAAAAAGAAAACAAAAAGTCTTAATTATCAGCGTTTTAGCAGACCCCTGGAAGTTTTCTGTAGGATTTGAATAGTATTTGGAACCGTTTATAATTTCCTTCACTTTGACAAAAGCCTCAGTTCTAAAAAAAAAGATAAAACACTCACAAATTGTGATGATCTTATCAAACTCTAACATATTTTTCTGCATGCTTAGTTTGACTATGAATAAAAGGTTAGATTATAAACGAGTCATTTTCAGGGCAAACATGTTTTGCCTTTTAAAACAAATAAAATACACTAGTGTTCTAAAATTGAATGTCAACTCAATAACATGGCAGAAAACAACCCAGATATTAATATCTGGTCTGGCGTTTTTACGCAAACTGCTTTCTGACAAGCCTCCAATATGTTGAATCGTCAACTGCATTCCGACAAACAACCAGAATTATTTGGATTGTTGTTTGTTTCATGATTTGGATATGATCAGCAAAAATAGGACATTCAATTTTAATTAATAGTCCATCCGTGTAGCAGCATTTCTTGAAGTAGTTAATGTGTTAATTCAATTTAATAAGTGTCAAATCAGACCACACTGTAAGGAATATAATCATCCGGAGGTTGAGACATACGTACTGTATTTAAGTTAAAGTTAAAGTACCCATGATTGACGTAAAGAGTCTCTAAAAGTAATGCTGTGCTGCACTCTGCTGTGTTAATCCGGTAGGGGGTGTGCCGAGTGAGGCCAGACAGTGTGACTACACAGGCCAGTATTATTGCAGCACATGTCACTGGAATGACACAGCCATCATCCCAGCACGAGTCATCCACAACTGGGAGTTTGAACCTCACAAGGTACCTTCAAATACTTAACGCATCTCAATGAATTTAATATTTTTTAAAGCTAATTTATTTCAGTGGTTCAATACAAAAATAAACTATTATAGTCTATAGATTTACTGCACACAGTGAAATATTTTAAGAATATATAGAATTAACAAAAAAATCAATATCTCATAAAATGTGGTAAAAAATTTTAAACCACATGTTTTCATTCTATTTAAAAAACAACAAAAAAAACTGTATAAGCGTTTAGAGCTGGCTTTGTTTTCTCATGTCTTACACGGTTATTTTTTTAAGATGCATCCAGACAAGTGGAGTTTTAAAAATATTTTCATTTCACAAAAAAACACATTTACCGGTTGTCATGCTCATTTAGTTAATTTATATATATCATGTTCTGTTGTTAAATAAGGTACAAAAACACAGGATCATATTTCACAATTATTTTGACACAAACCAAAAAGCTTAATTTCACCCATCCATACACAAACGCTGAAGCTGACATTTTTTAAGTTCTCCACCCGGGCTGAGTTTTTCAAAAGCTTTGTTTTTAGGGACAAAAACCCACATTTGCAAGTGTTACAGTTAGCCAAAACACTTCGAAATTATTATTATTATCTTTTAAGAAATGTGTTATTGTAGACATGGCCTGAATAGAATCATTGAAATAGTATGTATATATAAACAGTATGTATGTATATATATATATATATATATATATATATATATATATATATATATATATAAAATACATTTTACACGAGAGACAAGCGATAGAAAATTGATGGATGGGTGGATTCTAATGTATTGCGATGCATCTGTATAGCTCCTCTACAAAAGAGAGGTGATGTTATACCCTGATTGACAATTAAGATACATCACAGAGAACAGAAGAAGACATAAGGAGAAAGGATACCTAACTCTCCTTTCAAAAAGTAATGATTCACATGGCCTGTAAAACAAAAAGCTTTTATCATGTCACTAAAAGCCAGTCAACCAGATGTGACTTTAACATTTATTTTCTAGGAAATTACATGGCCTTATCTGATGAATTAGCTAATTTGGACAACTTAGACAGCATCTGACCTAGTTCATCTAGTTTCAACAGTAAAGAGCAGTCAAACGATTTGCTCTGACAGTCTACAAAGGCCGCCTAATATTTTCCCACTCTGTTTTTTCCCCCAGGTTTGTCGTTCCTCACTGCGCTACCTGGCCCTGATGATGCCACGGCCTGTTCTGAAGCTGAAAGAAATTAACCCACTTCTCTTTAACTTTGTAGAAGAACTGGTTGAGATCAGAGTGAGTTACTAATTGATCCCCAGGTTTTAGCTTAGTATGCCCCATCACAATAATTTCATCAGATGTTAATTTGTCACTGCACTTCCATAGCAATGCCCTCAAAACAAATGTGTCGGGCACAACATCAGATGCTCCAATCAAAGAGGGAGATAATTTACCTATTGGAAATGTCTCTCTGTGCAGTAAAATGAGAGCTGATTTTCTGTTTGTCATTGTAGAAACTTCGCCAAGATATTTTACTTATGAAACCTTATTTTATTACCTGCAAGGAGGCCATGGAAGCTCGGCTACTACTCCAGGTCAGCAGCATCTTCTTACTCCATAGGCTGCTTTCACGCTATATGTCTTGTACAACAGCAGCATCTAGTGAGCAACACACGTAGGACAAACATGTGGATGTCTTAGTATAGGCAAGCTTCTTTAATACTAATAATTAGTTGAAAAAAATATTTTACATTCTTTAAATAATTGCTATATCTGTATTTGCAAAATAGTGCAAAAAAACCTTATTGTAAAACACAAAACCCGTTTTTTGTTGAATACCGGTAGCTCAATATAAAGTTGAAAATGTTTTAAATATTATGATTTTTTTTCTACAGTTAAAACACTTCCCTGTGGTCTACATAACATGTAATGGTGGTTCTTTGGTCAAAATTTTACATAAACTATGTTTTACAGACAATCGTCAACCCGTCTTCTGACTGTCTCTTCAGAATGGACTGTTTTGTGGGCGGTCTTATTTATGTGCCTCGAGGCCACGCCCCCTGCGTCATCACCACGTGAGCCATGTTGTAGGTTTTAGCTCTTCCATAGTCTGACTGATATAAGTTAGAACTATACGCTACATTTTTTTTTAAATAGCTACAACAAAGGACCTTAGCATACATGTGCATGTACAAGCCAGTCTGCCCCACCACAAGAGGATAGAGAAAAATAAGTGTGTAGGTGTGTAAATGTCCAACTTGGGACATACATTAAGTATTAGCCATAGCTAAAATGCTGTAGTATGTAATATGTGCTCATTAAACATACTTGTCCCTATCAAATAAACCCAATAAATAAAAATAGAAGAAACTTACTGACTACAATTTTGGACTACAACTTAATAAAAATGGCAAAGCTCTTCAGGTAAACCTACCATAATAAGAGATATCTGCGGACGTAACTAATGCTAAATACGTCGCAAACCGCTTTTTTAAAGGAAGTAGGAAGGAAGTCAAGATTGTTTTATGAATATCTCCGCCATATTCATATTCCATAGTTTAAGTTCAAATAGTCGGGATTTATGGGGATCCCAAATACACAAAATCTGGTACCAATAGGTAAGAAAAGTTGGTTTTGCATAATAGGGGCCCTTTAATATTCTGCGTGTAACACGTGCGTGTGTGTTTGTAGGTAGTTGTGTGCATGGGTGTGTGCGCGCATGTGTGACAGCCAATATTGTACCCACAGGATGTATTAATCTAGATTATTTTGTGTTTTTTATTTCAGCTTCAGGACCGCCAGCACTTTGTAGAGAACGATGACATGTACTCACTACAGGATTTGATTGACATCTCCAGCGGTAGACTCAGCTGTTCCCTCACAGAAGTTCACACCACATTCGCAAAACACATCAAGCTGGACTGTGATGTAAGGACAAAAGAGCCAATTTTTGTACCACTTCACACAAAAGCAATTTACACTCACTGGCCACAATTAGATACACTGAAACAATTTAATGAAGTCTAATTTAAATGACGTACCAACATGTCTGCCTTTATAAAGGTACAGTCTTCCCTCGATTATCGCGGTTAAAGGGGCTGTTTGCAACCTACTCACGTTACATTTCTCAAACCAAAAAAATATGACTAGAACACCACCGGCTATCTTATGTTACCATTAGGGGTTTAACAGAACATAGAAGCGGTAGAAAATGGATAGATGGATGGATACTTCTTAAAAGTTGCTATGTTTTTCACAATTACTAATTATTGAATAAAAATTACTCATCAGCCCAAAAACGTTGCTTGGCGTTTAGACCGCACTCACCGCTATCTCGCCATACGTACACGCAGAGTGCGCGTGCACATAGACAAAAGAAGTCCCAGAAAAGCAAAGAACAATTTGCAGTCATGTTGTTTTTATGATAGAACAAACTGGTACATTCAATGATAGCTAACATTAGCTATCTAAATAGCTATCAGTAGCTAACAACACACAAAGCTAATGCGCCCGCATGTGTTACATATGGGGGTAGTTACGTGGATATACTGTAGCATAATACTTAAACTACATTGTAAAATTAGCGCCCTCTAGGCATCTGCGTAAAGGTTGCAAACAGCCCCTTCAATTGGTACCAGACATGATCGTGGTAAACATATTTCCGCAAAATAGGATTATTATTGATAAATCAAATATTTTCATAGAGTATAAAAAACAGATTACAACCTTCTAAATACATTTTCCTTAACATAATTAGAGCCCTCTAAACATTACCGGTAATTAACACCCATTTAGTCCACCTTTACACTCATTTCACCCATTGTAGTAGCCATAAGTGTGTTCTATTGAAGGTTACAGTACTCACCGGTTGCCCGTAGCATCCTCCAAGCATCATTGCTGTGGTCGTCGCCCAGCCACTAAAACATGGCCACGACGTGGAAATACTTCTTCTAAGTTAGAACTGGGCTTTCATGTGCTGAAACCATGGACGTAAGTTGTTCTGCAAACACTTGGTCAACTTAACACTCGGAAATATTGTCTATGAACTGTGATGTCTGCATTCTGTATTGTTAGCATTGCGTGTCTGCGGTTTCATTCCACATCGCACAAGCCAAAGCTGTGTTATTAATGTCGAAGATGATGTGCAGCAAAATAGTTAATCTCCGCTTTGGCCAGACAGCTGCTGATATTTTATATTATATCATAATTTATGTATATTTAGTCTTGTTATGCTACATTCTGCTGTCGTCTTTTGATATCGCTTGCTTCAAAACCTCACCAATGTGGATATGTGTTATTGATGAGACAGGCGTTAAGGATAAAGTCTGATCAAAAGGTTGTTCTGCCAAAACTCAACTTAAAATTGTCGGGGTGAAGATAGCGCCAAGATTAGCCGCTTGTAGTTTGTTGTTAGTAGTGTTCACCTTTAACCCATAAAGCGGAGGACCCGCTTGCGGAATATCTTTATCAATTGCTACAATATATTTTAAAATATTGATTTTTTTAAACCTTTATTTACTCAGGAAAGTCTTATTGAGATTAAGAATCTCTTTTTCAAGGGAGTCCTGCACATTCATACACCAGTGTTGGTGTCACTGGGAGCAAGGTGGGTGAAGTTTCTTGCCCAAGACACAACGGCCGTGACTAATATGGCGGAATCTGGGATTGAACTAGCAACCCTCAAATTGCTGGCACAGCCATTCTACCATTCGAAGCACAACAATCCAAAATTATAAAATAATACTGTCATAATAGAAAATAAAACAGATGTAATACATACAAAAATTATTGGAACACATTATTCATAAATAAAACTTAATGTAACACTTAATTCAGGCCAAAAACAATATGCAGTATGATATTCCTAAAAAAAAGTTAAAACATTTTTTTTATATGATAGTGCCAGTGTGATTTAAATATTCCATCCATCCATTTTCTACCGCTTATTCCCTTCGGGGTTGTATGAGCAATATGCATGGATCTGATTTGATACGCTATCTAATTAGATAGTACAGGTTTACTAATGAAGCAGCTTGGAAGTGTATACACAGAGGAGTTTTTAAGCATCCTGTCACCTTTTTTCTTTGTGTCCACGCAGCGTTGCCAAGCCAAAGGATTTGTGTGTGAGTTGTGTAAGGAGGGTGATATCCTCTTCCCCTTTGACAGTCACACCTCCGTTTGCCATGACTGCGCTGCCGTCTTTCACAGGTCTGTTATCCACACTCAGCCGAGGGATTACTTTATCACCAAATAATCACTCAGTTTGTGCTGTAATCATTGTTAAAAGCACTCTAGTTCAGCCGAATGAACTAGGAACTACAGTGCTACTGGCATCTCAATTTACGAGCAAATTGCGTTACACAACAGAGCTTGTAACTCAAAACACTTAGCTGCGTCCTTTGAAAAATTATTTGAAATTCATTTAATACGTGCTTGCCCATACCCCAAAACACCACAATTTAACACGTAACATGCCTTTTAAAAAGAAAAACTAACTTTTAGATTGGAAATATTGTTTGAAAATTATTACAATAGCATTTTCTGCAAACAACTACAGTAGTTTTATGAAATAATATAATTGTATTGTTCAGCATTTACATTTGGGAGCAGACTCTTCTACAGGCTGCTTCTTTGTCTTGTAACAATAGGAACTAGGAAATTGTTGTTTATGTTGCACACAGACATATTTGAGTGACAGACCGGAGTGGTCAGAGTTGACAAGTGATATGTATTTCTGTGTACCAAAAGGTAAAAGCCTGATCGTGCAGTTTATTGAGTCAGTACTAGACAAAACAAATTGAAACACAACATCGGCAGCTTCTCAATATTTTTATGAATAAATGTTCGTAGTTTAGATGTGTGTGGCTGCATTCTGCGGATGCTAGCTGCAGCTTGTGTGATGCGGACTCATGCCGCGGCAGGGCTGACTCGTCTGGTAAGCTGCTAACAAGTAGGACGTATTTTTAATGGTTTGTTCTCTCCGATTCGGCCATCCACTTCTTCTCCTTAGCACTAACTTTCTCAGTTCCAGTGGTTGGTGGGCGGGATTGTGTTGATCTCTAAACGGCTCACATCAATTGTCGAATCAACACGTATGTTTGTTTGTTGTGTAAACAAAGCAGGAAACACCAACATGTAAAACTATACTAACTTTTATTGCTCAAACAGCACAACACTGTGACGAATATTACGGTACTTCAACCCGGTGGCGTGTTGAGCTCGTAACTCCAATTATGCTCACAACTTGAAGGTGAACTTCACTTTTTGGAATTTTGTCTATTATTCTTAATCCTAATGAGAGACAAGAACACTTTTTTTCATGCATTCCAACTCGTAAATAAACATAAAAGTCCGCTTACAATGGAAACAGTGGTAGCAATGTCGTCATTGCGTCTATTCTGACCATAAAACCCCAAAAATAATCATCCAAAAAGCGCAAACAATACTCCATTTACATTTTGCGACCTGAAGATCAACAAAGTACTGTATTTGTGATATTATTATTATGAACGCTCATTTTAAGGACCTACATTTAGAGGCGCATTAATCAGAGAGAGGTAACTTTCTTATGCTGCATGGATATCATCAATACAGCTTTCTCGCTTCTGAGCTTATGAAAGTTAATTGTAGATTATAAATCATGCCCCCCACCTGGATAGTAAAATGATGTTGACATAAACTGAGAAGTTGGTAGACTTTGACAGCCAATTTAGACCCAGAGATGGCAAGAAAGACACGCAAGTGACGCTGGATTACACCCACCCATTTTTTCAACCCTTCGCTAGGATTATAACTCATATTTCATCTAAACGGGAATATATCAACAGCCTAACAGTTGGCATCCCAGTGAGAGCAGACATTGTACAGTAAGTAACGTTTTATTATTTTTTGTTGGCTCTTATGATGTCTGCAGTGAGTAATAATCAGTGTTGTTGTTAAAGGAAAAAGTGTAGAAAGTGTATATAAAATATTGATTGAAGGGTTTGGATGTTTTTTAAGCCCCTTATAGGGAGAATAGGGCGACTCTTATAGGCTCCATTTTAGGCTGACTTTTGCACGCATTTATTTTCTAGTTATAATGCACTAAAATAAACATGTGTGCTCGTCTTACATAAGGATTGTAAATGATAGGTAGTATTACAAAAAAAGTGCAGTTCCTCTTTAAAACATAACAAAAAGCAGAGAGACGGCTCGTATCTCAAATTACTCGTAAGTTGAGTTACCACTGTAGACTATTTATATGTATTTCATATCACAGATAAATACATAGGAGGGAAAAATGATTAACTAAATATTTCCAAAAACAAATGTTTAAAAAAAAAATGTAATTACATTTGAATTGCCTAATTCAAACACAAGATCAACGTCAAATGGAAAGGTAGAAATTATAATCATTTTAGCCTTAGTCTCTTCACAAACCATCTGAAACAAAATGATTACCGTAACTTGTTGAGTAACATGAGCATGTTACAAATGAAAGCAGCTCAGTCAGTCTTGCAGCTGAACACCAGTAGTTAATACAGTATGTAATATTTTCTTCACGTCTTTGAAACCTCACTCCATTCTTTTTTTTACCACAGTTTGGGTTGTTGGTATTTATATATTTATAACAAACCTTTATTTACTTTGTGTTACAATTCCTCAACAGCTTGTTGTATCCATTCAACCAGCTAGTCATGAAACAGTTTTGCGGCCGGGTAGATAACAGATACAGTATCTGTTATGCCTGACACATCACAATCCTCAGCATTGAGCAGAGTACAGTTCTCCAAATGCTGACTCACAGTCAATGCGTACAATGGTTAACAGGTAATTGTCGTGTTTCTCCTTAGAGATTGTTATTATGACAACTCAACAACGTGTCCACGATGTGCCCGGATGACGGAACGCAGGCAAGATGAAGACACTAAAGATGCATGAAGTGAAGGACCCCGTTAAGGAACTTTGTGTCTACCGTACATGACGAAATAAAAACAATCTGGTATTACAATGTAAATATGACAATGTTACATATTAAATGCTATCCCACCTACTTAACAGTAAACAAAATGTATGTATTTTTGACATTCAAAATTTCAGGGTTGTTTGTCATGTATGTATCACTTGTCAGCCCAGAACTTAAATATTATCCATATACAGTATTAAAACAGGTGTATTTAAAACACATCTGTACTTGTTCTTGTAAGGATACATATGTGAACTGTTATGTTTCATTCAAAACATTGAATTCATTCCAGAGTGTTCTCTGTCTGTGTGTACTAAGCCCAGTTGATGTGAACACTCATGCACAGTGTGTGCCCAGGATTGTCAGGTTACATAAAGCTGTTAACCAAATGTCTTAATACACTTGGCAACATGTTAATGGTTTCTATCATAATTTACTGAAAGGCAGTGGTGTGCCGTGAGGGCCAGCAAGGCCTTCTCTGCTGGCATAGCATAAATCATGATCAGATATTAATAAAAGTGTATTTTATTTTTTATTTACTTTCCATGCATATAAAAGTATCATATTTTCTTCATGTCATATGAGGCTCCAGTGTTACTTGTTTTTTTACTCTAGAGCTTTCATCCAATCAGAATTCAGCTCGTTGCCAGCGCTATGTGAATTTTGCCACAGGGCTTCTGAATCTACATTAGCGGACATTCAGTTGATATAAAGCTGCGATAGCCAATCAGATCACGAGTTGTTGACAGTAGCCCATCTAGGTAGCCTTAAGTTAAACGTGACTGTAATTAGATACTCACTTGTCACTCCCAATTGAGTATACAATAACAAGTTGTGAATTACGAAAACAGGAAGTGGCACCAGATAAATTACCGGTACGCACTTTTTTAACCCACAAGAAAGCAGAGCAAAACGTTGATTACGCGGCAGATATATATTTGCAAGGCGTATTTTCAACAAGGATATTTAAAGAGAAACTAGATCTTGTGAGACGATGTCGGTCGATTACGGAAGCTATCTAAGCTGTTTCGGCGGTGAAATGGTTTGCCCGCCACTTCCACTCGAATCTACCATCTACGAGCGGTACTACTGGTTAATACGGCGTCGGATGGGTGTTAGAAATGTTTCACGTTTAATGTTTTTTACAATTATTTTAATTTTGACAGTACCACGTAAGAATATGTTTTAATTGCTGATGCAAGTTTAGTGATTTTTAAATGCGCCGGAAAATATCCCATTTTGTACAATGTGGAGGTGGTTCATTGCTCAGTAGTGCACACGTGTGTTTCTGTATAGTATTTCTCCAGCCATGGTCATGTGGTGACATAAATTATGGTATTTTGAGAGGTATTTATTAAAGTCGGACTAAGCAGGACATCACTGAAGGCCTAGGTGGGAATCGCACGGCCCGCCACTGCTGAAAGCACATTTTATCCCAAAATATGTTAAAATGCACTTTTGAAAAAGCGTAAATATTGACCTAAAATATTTGTTTTAAAATAAAGCCTCTTTAGCTGTGTTATCTTTCAGCATGGTGCATTGTTGATTTCCTCTCAGAGTAATAGACATCTTTGGTGTCAGTGAATCCTATTCTGCTGTAAAAAATAAAAAATAAGAGTGAAGCATGAATAAAGTATTGATATACTTGAAGGCGTCTGTTTAAAATCATTGCTTCCACCACATTTCTGCAGAGGGCATACTTGCCAACCCTCCCGAATTTTCCGGGAGACTCCCGAAATTCAGCGCCTCGCCCGAAAACCTTCCGGGACAAATATTCTCCCGAAAATCTCCCGATTTTCAGCCGGAGCTGGAGGCCACGCCCCCTCCAGCTCCATGCGGACCTGAGTGAGGACAGCCTTTTTTTCACGACGGGAGGACAACAGGGTGACAAGAACTAAATCATCCAGACTAGAGATACATTGTATTATTATGTTTATCTTACCTAAAAATAAACATATATATTAATTTTAAAAAAAACAACTAAATAAATGTTTACTATATTTTGCTGAAAACATCAAAAATAATTGTATTTTTATTTGTATTTTTTCTGACTCCTAATTCCAGCCATAGAATTATACCGGTACATTAAAATAAACATATTTGAAATAATTAATTTTAAATTATCATAATAATTAATTTAAAATGACCATATTTAATTGTTAAAATAATTGCTTGTTTATCAACAACTTTAGCATTTTATTATTTACATTTTGAAGCTCTCAGAAGCCAAGTTATGTTATATTCATGTTATATTTATGCAAGTTCAATTATCTAAACACAGTTTTGTTTGCATATTTTCAGAATATATATATACAGGTAAAAGCCAGTAAATTAGAATATTTTGAAAAACTTGATTTATTTCAGTAATTGCATTCAAAAGGTGTAACTTGTACATTATATTTATTCATTGCACACAGACTGATGCATTCAAATGTTTATTTCATTTAATTTTGAAGATTTGAAGTGGCAACAAATGAAAATCCAAAATTCCGTGTGTCACAAAATTAGAATATTACTTAAGGCTAATACAAAAAAGGGATTTTTAGAAATGTTGGCCAACCGAAAAGTATGAAAATGAAAAATATGAGCATGTACAATACTCAATACTTGGTTGGAGCTCCTTTTGCCTCAATTACTGCGTTAATGCGGCGTGGAATGGAGTCGATGAGTTTCTGGCACTGCTCAGGTGTTATGAGAGCCCAGGTTGCTCTGATAGTGGCCTTCAACTCTTCTGCGTTTTTGGGTCTGGCATTCTGCATCTTCCTTTTCACAATACCCCACAGATTTTCTATGGGGCTAAGGTCAGGGGAGTTGGCGGGCCAATTTAGAACAGAAATACCATGGTCCGTAAACCAGGCACGGGTAGATTTTGCGCTGTGTGCAGGCGCCAAGTCCTGTTGGAACTTGAAATCTCCATCTCCATAGAGCAGGTCAGCAGCAGGAAGCATGAAGTGCTCTAAAACTTGCTGGTAGACGGCTGCGTTGACCCTGGATCTCAGGAAACAGAGTGGACCGACACCAGCTGGACTGCTGCTGAGTGGTCCAAAGTCATGTTTTCTGACGAAAGCAAATTTTGCATTTCCTTTGGAAATCGAGGTCCCAGTCTGGAGGAAGACAGGAGAGGCACAGGATCCACGTTGCCTGAAGTCTAGTGTAAAAGTTTCCACCATCAGTGATGGTTTGGGGTGCCATGTCATCTGCTGGTGTCGGTCCACTCTGTTTCCTGAGATCCAGGGTCAACGCAGCCGTCTACCAGCAAGTTTTAGAGCACTTCATGCTTCCTGCTGCTGACCTGCTCTATGGAGATGGAGATTTCAAGTTCCAACAGGACTTGGCGCCTGCACACAGAGCAAAATCTACCCGTGCCTGGTTTACGGACCATGGTATTTCTGTTCTAAATTGGCCCGCCAACTCCCCTGACCTTAGCCCCATAGAAAATCTGTGGGGTATTGTGAAAAGGAAGATGCAGAATGCCAGACCCAAAAATGCATAAGAGTTGAAGGCCACTATCAGAGCAACCTGGGCTCTCATAACACCTGAGCAGTGCCAGAAACTCATCGACTCCATGCCACGCCGCATTAACGCAGTAATTGAGGCAAAAGGAGCTCCAACCAAGTATTGAGTATTGTACATGCTCATATTTTTCATTTTCATACTTTTCAGTTGGCCAACATTTCTAAAAATCCCTTTTTTGTATTAGCCTTAAGTAATATTCTAATTTTGTGATACACGGAATTTTGGATTTTCATTTGTTGCCACTTCAAATCTTCAAAATTAAATGAAATATAAACCCCTGACCACGCCACCCCTCCCACCTCCCGAAATCGGAGGTCTCAAGGTTGGCAAGTATGGCAGAGGGTCACAAATAGCTTAACGTTTGCATTATTTTTTTTATAACAATTTTCACCACACCTCAAAATTCCGGGTGTTTTATATCCATCCATCCATCCATTTCTTACCGCTTGTCCATCTCGGGGTGGCTGGAGCCTATCCCAGTTGCACTCGGGTGGAAGGCGGGGTGCACCCTGGACAAGTCGTTATCTGCGAATTACATTGTCGGCATGGGCAGAAGTTAGAATGTTGATCGAGACGAAAGTCAGTGTCATTTATTGTGATGGCAGTCAAGAGTCTGATGAGTGTTGACATTGAATAGCATACACATTTATAAAGTACTTTAAAAACCATGAATTTGAGTCACAAACACATTATGAACCTGTTTGACAGTATAACAGCAGACTGAGTAAAGTTGATAAACGGACATTTCAAAAGTTGTTGCGTAAGCAAACTCTCGCGACATTTGACAGACGGTCTCGAGCTGCAAGATACGTGCTGTTCTTGCTTGGCCGTGTGTGTGTGTGTGTGTGTGGATGTCAGTGTTCCAGATTGAAGCCCGCACAACGGTGGTAACACCATGGGGCTCTTCGCTGTCAGTGTTGGCCCCTTTCGGAACCGAGTCCGGACTGTTCGGACATGGAGTCGACTTTTCGCATCCATTTCAGCAACTTGTCGTTATGGCGGGGCTCTCGCGCGGGTATAGTATGGCCATTGTTTACATACACTGTCTGTGTGGGAACTTGTTGGTTTCTACTCCAAATATGCACAAATATGATTGCTAATTTTGGCAGCTGTGTAGACACACGTTAATTTGATTATGTTTTTTTGTTATTTTGTCCCAATGAATGACTGGTGTCATTCATAAGTCAGTAATGTTATCACTCGTCGACGCATGTTGTTTGTATGCTTCGTTTCGTAATGTGGTTCAGAAGAGGGCGTGGCTACATGTGGCTACGAAAATGACAGCTTTAAGACACATATTTTAACAGACTGTTAGGTACACTGGTAAGTATTTTGGTAAAATATCTAACGTAGTGTAGTGCAAGTGTCTCCAACCTATTTTCCACCAGGGACCGATTTAAAGGCCTACTGAAACCCACTATTACCGATCACGCAGTCTGATAGTTTATATATCAATGATGAAATCTTAACATTGCAACACATGCCAATATGGCCGGGTTAGCTTACTAAAGTGCAATTTTAAATTTCGCGGGAAATATCCTGCTGAAAACGTCTCGGTATGACGTCAGCGCGTGACGTCACGGATTGTGGAGGACATTTTGGGACAGCATGGTGGCCAGCTATTAAGTCGTCTGTTTTCATCGCAAAATTCCACAGTATTCTGGACATCTGTGTTGGTGAATCTTTTTTAATTTGTTCATTGAACAATGGAGACAGCAAAGAAGAAAGCTGTAGGTGGGAAGCGGTGTATTACGGCCGACTGCAGCAACACAAACACAGCCGGTGTTTCATTGTTTACATTTCCGGAAGATGACAGTCAAGCTTTACCATTGGCCTGTGGAGAACTGGGACAACAGAGACTCTTACCAGGAGGACTTTGAGTTGGATGTGCAGACGAGGTACTGTGAGTACCATGCAGCTGCAGCTTCCAAACATTTGATCGCTTGCCCGTACGTGCGTGCCGCTATGTGCATGTCACGTACGTAACTTTGGGGACTTTGGAGAAATATATGTGCTGTATGAACTTTGGGGAGGTGAACGGTACTTTGGGCTGTGGGATTGAGTGTGTTGTGCAGGTGTTTGAGTTGTATTGGCGGGTTACATGGACGGGAGGGGGGAGGTGTTTGTTATGCAGGATTAATTTGTGGCATATTAAATATAAGCCTGGTTGTGTTGTGGCTAATAGAGTATATACATGTCTTGTGTTTATTTACTGTTTTAGTCATTCCCAGCTGAATATCAGGTCGCACCCGCCTCTCACAGCATCTTCACTATCTGAATCGCTCCCACTGCCCTCTAGTCCTTCACTCTCATTTTCCTCATCCACAAATCTTTCATCCTCGCTCAAATTAATGGGAAAATCGTCGCTTTCTCGGTCCGAATCGCTCTCGCTGCTGGTGGCCATGATTGTAAACAATGTGCAGATGTGAGGAGCTCCACAACCTGTGACGTCACGCTACTCGTCTGCTACTTACGGTACAGGCAAGGCTTTTTTATCAGCGACCAAAAGTTGCGAACTTTATCGTCGATGTTCTCTACTAAATCCTTTCAGCAAAAATATGGCAGTATTGCAAAATGATCAAGTATGACACATAGAATGGACCTGCTATCCCCGTTTAAGTAAGAAAATCGCATTTCGGTAGGCCTTTAAGCTCGGGAAGTTTGGAAATTTTGACCATTTTTTGATTATTCAAAGTTGGACACCGTCCATCTTATTCTGCAGAATAGGATGAGAAGCTTGTAAAACACTAATGCAATGCCACACACAGATATAAATAGTCCGCTAAACAATTGGAGTAGTCTTTAAAAATATTTTACTGATGGACAAATGAATAGAAATAGGCTAGATGAATAAATGAACACTCAATTTTCATGCTAAATCAAACTAAAACCTACATTCTTGTATGACAACAGAATGGCTAGCAGAACAGAAGGCAGAGGAAACTACACATTTTGATTTAGTATTTGCTAGTTGAACTTTACAGATCACAACAAAGGTCAATTCGGATCGCTAATGTTGTTAGCATAAATGAATGGGATTTAACATAGAGAAAATTAGCATCACGGCTAACGGAGACATATTTTCGGTTCATTATGAGACTGTGATGGTACTTAAACCTAGCTAGCTAGAGATATTGGCCCCAAAATCATTTAACAAGTACAGGAACAGCTAGCTAGCTTGAGTGGAAGTCTGCTAGAGTAGTCTACAGTCATACTGTAACAAGCAATTACACCTCTATTAAACTTAAATACCATAGATCAAATATATTTACCCCAGTACTATCATTAAAACTTACCTGACTGGATGAAGTCCTTGGGCTCAAATACTAATGTGAAATTAATAGCCCTGCTGTAGTGTGTGGCATGCTGGGAATTATCTGTGCATGTGATGGAATAATGCACTGCACATGTGATGGAGGAATGCACAGTGAAGGGTTGAAATTCTACTGAATTTGCATTAAATCAGGTTGTTTTATCTAATAATCATGCTGCAAGATGCAGCATGTTACATTAAATGTTTATTCCCATTCATTTCCCATTAATTCCCATGGAAAGTTTCCAACTTTGAATATTCCCGGAATTTTGCAACCCTAGTTACAACACAGTTGTAAACCTGGCTTCACCCAAGGAAGGCACACATTTGGGCAGACCAAATGTCTGCGGTAGTCCAGCCCCTCAAACGTTTTCTTTAGCTTGCTTTCCATTTTTATGTACTCACTGTCCAGGTACTTGGAAAATGTTTTCCGTACCATTTGCTGTTTGACGCCCGGTGTCATGCTAATTAGCTGCCTGAAAGCGGGTGACTCCGCTGTAGAAATAGTCTGCATGTCTTCTACCACATACACAGCAATGGCTCTATCAATTTTCTCCTGGCTAGCAGTCCCTCCGTTAAAATCCAGCAGCTGTTGCTTAGGTGGTGGTGAAGGTGAAGTGGTATCGGACTCTGTGTCTCTCTTTACTCGCTTCGTCGAAGCATGTTGCTTTTGTAGGTGTATCAGCAGATTTGAATTGCTGTTTTGGGCAGTAGATAGGATATTTGATCCAAGACACAACTTACATTTAACTAAAATGTTATTTTCTTTGTGCTCGACAAAAGAAAAGTAGTGACAATATCTCCATGTTAAGAAACTCGACTTCGGCTCCCCCCCCCCCCCCCCCCCCCCCACACACACACACACACACACACACACACACACAAACACAGCGCACCTCTTCTCCTCCTTGTGACACAGGAAGATTCAGAAGAACGACACTGCAGCTCTCCAATAAAACACACTCAGATCTTCTCAGTTTCTAGCCGATACTACATAAAACATAAGGTAAAATAACGCAGTAATGCATCATGTAGTAACGGTAACTGAGTTACTGAATATAAAAAAATAACGCTTTAGACAACTAGTTACCGCCGAAAATAACGGCGTTACAGTAATGCGTTACTTTGTAACGCGTCAGTCCCAACACAGGTTATAATACACTTTTACACCACTTGTGGCAATAATGACTATATGAAACAAACAGAAGAAGTCTGGCGCGAATGTCATAGAGAAATTCCTTAAACGCAAAAATGATGACTACATTTGTGAAGCTGTATTTTTATTTGCACTTTAATTTTATTGACAGTTTATTTAAGAAACATTTATTATTAATTTAGTTAATTTATTTTAGCATTTGGGCTAAATGCTAAAATAAATTAGCATTTAGCTAATTTATTGACGCACTAACCCCTCTCCACGGTGGCAGAGGGGTTAGTGCGTCTGCCTCACAATACGAAGGTGTTGAGTAGTCTGGGGTTCAATCCCAGGCTCGGGATCTTTCTGTGTGGAGTTTGCATGTTCTCCCCGTGACTGCGTGAGTTCCCTCCGGGTACTCCGGCTTCCTCCCACCTCCAAAGACATGCACCTGGGGATAGGTTAATTGGCAACACTAAATTGGCCCTAGTGTGTGAATGTGAGTGTGAATGTTGTCTGTCTATCTGTGTTGGCCTTGCAATGAGGTGGCGACTTGTCCAGGGTGTACCCCGCCTTCCGCCCGATTGTAGCTGAGATAGGCTCCAGCGCCCCCCGCGACCCCGAAGGGAATAAGCGGTAGAAAATGGATGGATGGATATTTTAGCACAACATAATACATATTGTATGTAAATGTATTGTTTTTTTGGTTAGTACTTATTTCTTTAATCAGCCTGAGCTAAGCCCAAGGTCTGTTTGTTAAATTAATCATAATCTTTGTGATTAACACATGCTTTTATCTAATTTGACAATGTAGTCAACTGTAAGTAGGTTAGATATAATTATTGAATATCAAGAGTAATATCAAAATCAAGAGTAAGATTACTAATTCAGTGTTGATATTGGAGTGGCACGGCCCCTCTGTAGTGGAAAAGTTGGGTCGCGAGGTCATACACACACACAAGTATATGATATACAAATAATCAAATGTCAATAAATTGAAATAGGTCATACACTATATGATAAAATCTAACTTGTAGTAAACGTTAGTACAGTTGTGTATAAACATTTATAAAATGCCATGCAATTTTCATTCCATTATTGTTTACATCAGGGACTTATGTTCAAATCCATGTGTGTTATACACGTGGTCGTTGACAGCCATGAATCAAAATAAACATTCACGATACAGCACATAAACGACTCTGACAGGTCTAGAACTGCTGAGTTTCGAAGGCAAACGATCAACTAAATTAACACTCCATTTAAACCATGAAATTAACCGACCTAAAGAAGTTGTGTAGCTTGCTACATTTTCCCCCAATAGCCTTTGTTTGTGTTTTATTTTTTTGATTTGTTCCTTACTCGGCATTTTGAGAGCTGCCTGACCTAAGTTCACCGAACACCTGACGTCCTTCCAGGCCCTGATGCCTAGTGTATCTCGGAAAATCTTGGAACAACTCGGCTGTTCTCACTGCGGTTAACCTTATCGTAATTTTAAATGTGCTCAGAATTTTCAAAAACGACTTTATTTTTTTTTTAAACCCACAAATAACATATTCAAAATGTATGTATGTACCTCAAGTAGAAAGTTGAATGTGCATATGAAAGCAACACAAGCATTATAAACAAAATAATATGGCAGAATCAAAATAATACTATAAATAAATTTGAAAATTTCGCAAGATGGCACCCTTTTGACATAAGACGTAACTGCACTTTTTGTCCATGTAGATAAAAATAGTGTTCATATATGAGATTTAGTCTTGCATATAGGACTGCACAGTTATGGGCAAAATGATAATTAAGATTATTTTCATCAATATTGAAATCACAATTATTAATCATGATCATTCATTATGTTTGGTTAAACAGTGTTTGGGTGTGAATGCGACGCCATCATGTAATTTGTAATATCTGAAAAAAACGCTCTAGATTCTAGATCTATATAGTTAAAGACTAATATTTGTTTTTTTGTTAATTAATAGTATCAGTGTGTCAGATTTTTTTATTACATGATGCCTTTGCCTCTATTTTTACATTTTCATAGAGAAAGGTATTTTTTAAGTTATGTACACTCATTTACATGTACTAATGTGTTTACATGTACATGCTGTATTGGGACTGATCCATTGAGAGTTTGAGCAGAAATGTGTCGTGTAGGATTAAACATTAACAAAATGCTGTCACGTGAATGGTTATTAAAGTAATTTCTTTGTGGAATGAAAAAAAACACAAGTAATGTAAAATACATGGTGTTTACTATTTAGTAACAATATAAAACACAAAGCAGTTTGTCTATCCATCCATCCATCCATCGTCTTCCGCTTATCCGAGGTCGGGTCGCGGGGGCAGCATCTTAAGCAGGGAAGCCCAGACTTCCCTCTCCCCAGCCACTTCGTCCAGCTCCTCCCGGGGGATCCCGAGGCGTTCCCAGGCCAGCCGGGAGAGTTAGTCTTCCCAGCGTGTCCTGGGTCTTCCCCGTGGCCTCCTACCGGTCGGACGTGCCCGAAACACCTTCCTAGGGAGGCGTTCGGGTGGCATCCTGACCAGATGCCCGAACCACCTCATCTGGCTCCTCTCGATGTGGAGGAGCAGCGGCTTTACTTTGAGCTCCCCCCGGATGACAGAGCTTCTCACCCTATCTCTAAGGGAGAGCCCCGCCACCCGGCGGAGGAAACTCATTTCGGCCGCTTGTACCCGTGATCTTGTCCTTTCGGTCATAACCCAAAGCTCATGACCATAGGTGAGGATGGGAACGTAGATCGACCGGTAAATTGAGAGCTTTGCCTTCTGGCTCAGCTCCTTCTTCACCACAACGGATCGATACAGCGTCCGCATTACTGAAGACGCCGCACCGATCCGCCTGTCGATCTCACTATCCACTCTTCCCTCACTCGTGAACAAGACTCCGAGGTACTTGAACTCCTCCACTTGGGGCAAGATCTCCTCCCCAACCCGGAGATGGCACTCCACCCTTTTCCGGGCGAGAACCATGGACTCGGACTTGGAGGTGCTGATTCTCATCCCAGTCGCTTCACACTCAGCTGCGAACCGATCCAGTGAGAGCTGAAGATCCTGGCTAGATGAAGCCATCAGGACCACATCATCTGCAAAAAGCAGAGACCTAATCCTGCAGCCACCAAACCGAATCCCCTCAACGCCTTGACTGCGCCTAGAAATTCTGTCCATAAAAGTTATGAACAGAATCGGTGACAAAGGGCAGCCTTGGCGGAGTCCAACCCTCACCGGAAACGTGTCCGACTTACTGCCGGCAATGCGAACCAAGCTCTGACACTGATCATACAGGGAGCGGACCGCCACAATCAGACAGTCCGAAACCCCATATTCTCTGAGCACTCCCCACAGGACTTCCCGTGGGACACGGTCGAATGCCTTCTCCAAGTCCACAAAGCACATGTAGACTGGTTGGGCAAACTCCCATGCACCCTCAAGGACCCTGCCGAGAGTATAGAGCTGGTCCACAGTTCCACGACCAGGACGAAAACCACACTGTTCCTCCTGAATCCGAGGTTCGACTATCCGGCGTAGCCTTCTCTCCAGTACACCTGAATAGACCTTACCGGGAAGGCTGAGGAGTGTGATCCCACGATAGTTAGAACACACCCTCCGGTTCCCCTTTTTAAAGAGAGGAACCACCACCCCGGTCTGCCAATCCAAAGGTACTGCCCCCGATGTCCACGCGATGCTGCAGAGTCTTGTCAACCAAGACAGCCCCACAGCATCCAGAGCCTTAAGGAACTCCGGGCGGATCTCATCCACCCCCGGGGCCTTGCCACCGAGGAGCTTTTTAACTACCTCAGCAACCTCAGCCCCAGAAATAGGAGAGCCCACCACAGATTCCCCAGGCACTGCTTTCTCATAGGAAGACGTGTTGGTGGGATTGAGGAGGTCTTCGAAGTATTCCCTCCACCGATCCACAACTTCCGCAGTCGAGGTCAGCAGAACACCATCCGCACCATACACGGTGTTGGTAGTGCACTGCTTCCCCTTCCTGAGGCGGCGGATGGTGGTCCAGAATCGCTTCGCAGCCGTCCGGAAGTCGTTTTCCATGGCTTCCCCGAACTCCTCCCATGTCCGAGTTTTTGCCTCCGCGACCGCTGAAGCCGCACTCCGCTTGGCCTGTCGGTACCTGTCCGCTGCCTCAGGAGTCCCATGAGCCAAAAGAACCCGATAGGACTCCTTCTTCAGCTTGACGGCATCCCTCACCGCCGGTGTCCACCAACGGGTTCTAGGATTACCGCCACGACAGGCACCAACTACCTTGCGGCCACAGCTCCAATCATCCGCCTCGACAATAGAGGTGCGGAACATGGTCCACTCGGACTCAATGTCCAGCACCTCCCTCGTGACATGTTCAAAGTTCTTCCGGAGGTGGGAATTGAAACTCTCTCTGACAGGAGACTCTGCCAGACGTTCCCAGCAAACCCTCACAATGCGTTTGGGCCTGCCAGGTCTGTCCGGCATCCTCCCCCACCATCGCAGCCAACTCACCACCAAGTGGTGATCGGTAGAAAGCTCCGCCCCTCTCTTCACCCGAGTGTCCAAAACATGAGGCCGCAAATCCGATGACACAACTACAAAGTCGATCATAGAACTGCGGCCTAGGGTGTCCTGGTGCCAAGTGCACATATGGACACCCTTATACTTGAACATGGTGTTCGTTATGGACAATCCGTGACGGGCACAAAAGTCCAATAACAAAACACCACTCGGGTTCAGATCCGGGCGGCCATTCTTCCCAATCACGCCTCTCCAGTTTGGCTAATGAAGATAAAATCAAACAAACAAGCTTTGTTCTTCAACAATAACAACCATGTACTTCAGTGCAACAGCTTGGTCAACAAAAATAGAGGAGTGATACCTCTCACATCTAACATACAATCTTTGTGCCTCACCGACAACTCAGCCAGCATTCATTTCGATGAGATGACAAAACATTTTAGTATTGATGTTATAGGAACACTAACAAAGTTAGCAGTTAAAATAAAGGATGAGTGAGCATCCCAGTCAACATATTACAGAATTTATAAATAAGTTGTGGCAACGTTCCCGACACATCGCCTGCTGCATGTTAAATCTCAGTCCCAGCAGCTGATGGAAGGACGCGAGCTGTACATTCAAAATTAAACTGCAACATCAAATATTTTTCTTCTCTGACAGCATTAGACTCTTAATCGCACACAGACTCTACGGAAGTAGAAGCGATTGAAATGAAGTGAAACAAAGTTATCGGCTCCGTTAGCTCAGAGGGAACATTTTCAAAGTAAAGTCTGTGAAGTCGCCACCATGTTTCCCGAGCCCAACGGCTCCTAGTGCGCACGCGCAGATGCTGCGGCGCTTCAGTATTCAGGAAGTAAGCAGTTGCCGGTATTACCGGTACTAACCGTCTGGAATTTTACCGCAGTTTATAATTATACCGTTTATTGTTACATCCCTAGTCCATTAACAAGTAAAAAGTCAAGGGCGGTCACGGAATGTTCTTGCCGTCGATGCTGGTCAATTTTTTAAGGCATTACGCCAAGTGGCAAGGGCAGTCGCTGCACTTTCCGTGGCTGCCATGGTTAAATTCAAACCTTGTATGTACAATGAACATATAGATGGAAATTAGCCTTTGGCTACAATCTGGCACATTAACATTTTATATGTTCATTAATGTGCATTGTCCCATGTACTATAACAAATGGCAACTTCCTATCAGGAGTTGTAATATACATCTATAAACACGCTTATTGGTGTGTTTAGTGGGACAGGCGAAAGTTAAGTCGGAGAAAATAGTTTATAAATTAATTAATGTTTCTGTGCGGTTCGGTAGCAAATGCATTACGGACCAGTGTTCGGGCACCACTGGTGTTGTGTAGTGATGTGCGATACCACTGATTTTCTCTCCAATCCGATATCGAGTAAAAGTCAGACTGTTATCTGTGATATTTGTGCAAATATACCTAATGTGGGTGGTAAAATTTAAAAAGTAGTGTATTTCAAATGTTGCTGCTGTTGGGGAATTATATTGAAACAATATAAAATCACAGGGCAAAACAAATGATAGCGTTATTGTGCATTGATTGCATTATCTTATATTCAACTCTGTATGTAGTGTCCCCAAATAGCCTGCAATAAAAATATACATACACTTGCTGTTTTAGTATATTGTGTGACTCATTTGAATTTCCAGTATTTTTCTTAAATAAACCACATTTACAATGAATTATTTAGGAAACGTTACCTGGATAAATCAAGGCTTTTTTCGATGTGAGATTGTATTTTTTTTAAAGCTATAACACCATGTACTTTGTATGTTTCTCTTCAACAGGTCATTCACCTCCACTGTTAACATGTCCAACATATTTATTGCAGAAGACATCACTGATCCAGAGGAAATGTGCAGGACTGCACCAAAACAGATGTCCTTTTATTCATTTACTAAACTCAGCCAAACCACCCAGAGGTAATGCATTTAAAGCGTCTAATGGGGCTAGGATAGTACCCAGAATGATCCAAATGCGTTGGGGTTAATTACAAGCTTTTTCACTTTTTTCCTTTGGAATTGATTCAGGGTTTGAAAAGTTCTTCCCAAAAAGTGCAGGGACCACGGGTGCCGACAAATCCGCTGACAGTAAGGAAGCCACATTGAAGCAGTTTGTGCCCTGTCTTTCCTGTATGTTGGACAGCTTTTTTGTTTCTAAATAGATGCAAAAAACAAGGAACTTTTGGGTAAACAACAAGGGGAGATGGACAGCAAGGGCAATGAAGGTCAAAGAGGAGGAAAAAAGGAGGAAGAACCAGATTGGTGGGCACGTTTTCAGGTGCTTACTCGTTTGAACCTGAAATCAATTAAATTATTGCAACAGTCAAACTATACTGTACCCAAACACTTTCTCATGTTATTTTCTACTAGGATGATTTTCCATTGGATGAAAAAACACTAAGGAACCTTGCAATTGGCGCAGCTGGCATGGCTTCTGCGTTTCTCTACTTTTACTTTCGGGAGACTGGCATCCAGATCTCCTGGAAAGACTTTGTGCACCATTACTTGAGCAGAGGTTTGGTAAGAGATGAGCGTTGTTGGAGTTTTCTTCTACAGTATCCCAATACCAATATCAATATACATTTTTGTGCTGTCTACACAGGTTGATCACCTGGAAGTTGTCAATAAACAATATGTCAAAGTCATTCCAGCACATGGTGTGAACAAATCTGATGTGGTTAGTATTCCTTATACCAATTGTCTCAGATTTACCTAAATACTTGTCATTGTGATAAAGCCAAACCCTTTACTTTCAGGGGACAGCTAGCACAATTATGAGGAAAAGCATTCAAAACATAAAGGCTTGCGTGTTTCAAATATTTGAATTGTGCTTTAAAAGTTCATTATTTTTTAACATTATTATTACATTACATGTTCAGCTTCTTAGGTTCCTCTACTTTTCCCTTTCATTACAAAACCTGACGATGCTTAAATTTGACTGTGGGAAAGATCTATCAAAGCTTGTATCCAGAACGTAATGTAAAGCACTGTAAATATAACCATACTGATATGATTTGGAATATATTTATACTCTGTATTTTTAGAGTTAAAAATTAACACGTTAACTTAAAAGATAATTGCATTAACCATGCTTGAACGCAGATTAATCCCACAATTTATTGTGAGCGCACCTGCTCCTTTATCTTAACCGCAGATGGTTACCTGAAAGGTGTACATTGTAATACTGTCATTGATCAGATCAATCCATAAAGATGAGTGAGGAGAATCCAACTGGTGTGACCACTGTTAAGTTTAACTTCAAAATACACACAGACTGGACTTTAGATAAAACAGTTAGCACGTTTTGAACAAGTAAAACATTTATAACAGTTTCTTATGTGTAATTATGATAATAAAATAGCATTTGCGTCCAAATATTGGGGTCATGTTTAAGTTAAAGGGGCTGTTTACAACTTGTTCAGTTACATTTTTCAAAGCAAAAACTATATTAAAATGACCATTTGCTAGCTTATGTTACCATTAGTGGTTAAACAGAACACATTTGTGTTTTTCACAATTACTAAGTCTGTGTAATAAAATGTTTTACCGGTCCGAATAAAATGATTGATGTTTATGGCGGTCACTCACCCTGTCTCGTCAACATGTACGCGCAGGCAGCGCGTGCACACGTACAAAAGCAGTCCAAAAGAAGCAACGAACAATTTGCTATTATATATTCAGTGATAGCTAACACTAACTATCCAAAACAGTATCATTAGCTAACAATAGTAAAGCTTATGTGCATGCATGTGTAAAGTAGGGATGTAGTTACGTCGTTACGTCCTAGAAGCCGGAAGAGGGCGGTATAGTGCCCTCCAGACATCTGTGTAAATGTTGCAAACAGCCCAAATGATGCACATTAGTAATAATTAATCTAAATTCAAAAGGGTGATTGAGCTGATAAAAAATATTACATCTTTTAACAGCATGGTATCTTTATGTATTTAATTCATTTTAAATGTACCGTATTATGTTTCAGAGCTATTTATGGTTCAACATTGGTAGCGTGGACTCATTTGAGAATAACCTGGAAGCAGCACAGCAGGAACTAGGTTTGGACTCCAGCTTCAGAGTACCTGTCTTCTACACCAGTGAGAGTGATGGGTGAGAATTTTTATCTCAGGATTTTCAGTTCAAATAGTGAACATAGTAAAAACAGCCTATTCTCTGCCCACACCCCCTCCCCTAGGACGCTGTTTTATAGCGTTTTCCCAACCTTACTTCTGGTTGGCTATTTCATAGCGACTCGGCTGGGCCCGATGGTGGGGTCCCGCAGCACAAGAGGGCGAGCAAACCCTTTCAAAATGAGTAAGTCCAAAGCCAAGATAATCAAAAACGACATTGGTGTGGGATTTAAGGATGTCGCAGGCTGTGAGGAAGCCAAACTAGAGATTTTGGAGTTTGTCAACTTCCTAAAAAATCCTCGACAGTACCAGGAGCTCGGAGCCAAGATCCCCAAGGTGGGCCTATTTTTGGAGTATTGACTTTAGAGGGGCACTGGTGACAAAGCCTTTCTAGGACAGTTCAGTGTGATAATGTCTCATTAATGCCTAATTCTTGGTGCAGGGTGCAATATTGTCGGGTCCACCCGGAACAGGAAAGACCTTGCTAGCTAAGGCCACTGCAGGAGAAGCTAATGTTCCTTTTATCACTGTCAGCGGCTCAGAGTTCCAGGAAATGTTCGTTGGCGTGGGCGCTGCAAGGGTTTGTCACATTTTTTTATTTTTATCATCTATACGGAACTTAAAAGTGTTTTAGGTTTATATGCTGAACTACAAAGATGGTGGCCTCTGCTCTGATTAATAAAAGGAAGGATGTGATATATGAAAATAGAAATACATGCTCCCTCAAAGTCATCATAGCGTTAAGAAAGTGTTGATGCTTAATTTTCTGATATGCACCTCGTCGCTGGTGGAAAATGACAGAAACGCAAAGAAATAACTATGTCCGTTCTCTTTTAGATGCGAGATATGTTTGCCATGGCACGTAAAAACGCCCCCTGCATCCTTTTCATTGATGAGATTGATGCAGTGGGCAGAAAGCGGGGAAAAGGAAACATGGCAGGCCACAGTGAACAAGAAAACACTCTAAACCAGTTACTCGTCGAAATGGACGGTAAACAAAATTGTGACTATTCTTGCCCATGCAACCTTGGTGTCAAGATTTCATGAAGTCTTTATGTGCTGTTTCTATGCAGGCTTCAACAGTAGCACCAATGTGGTTATTTTGGCTGGTACCAATCGTGTCGATGTCCTGGATCCCGCCCTGGTGAGGCCAGGACGCTTTGATCGACACATATACATTGGTACGTTAAATAATTTGCTCATGCTCCCTGCAGAATGTCACACTGTAACACAAACTAGAATATGCTTTCTATTTTTACCCCAGTTAACATAAGACAGCTTCAAGGCTATTAGATTTGCCTGTTTTTCTTCTCAAGTCTGTTCACTGTACTTGGCCTGTAATGTGCGCACTTCCTGTGCTATTTCCTTTTATCTTGGCATTTAGCATGTTCATGATTTGTTCCCTGTGCTTTCCAAAATGCAATTAATGGTAAACATAGAACATTATGGCCACTACTCTTCAGATCAAACAAAAAGAAACTGGAACATGTGTAGAGGGAATGTGTCAGGGCGATCTTGTTTTGGTGCTTATGTTCCTATGTTCGCTGTCCTATGTAAAGCTGAGAGCATGAAGTAATGAAGTATACTCGGACGAGAGACAAAACGTCTATCCCCTAATAATAGGGCTTGCTATTTTTCTTTTGAAATTGTGAATGTGATTCAATTAGTGATTTTTATATTTAGAGGGATAAGCGGCAGAGAATGGAAGAATGGATGGATGGATACATGTAATGCAAAAAACTTAAAATAACAAGTGATATATTTCAATCAATCAAGCTTTATTGCAGACTCCAACGTCCAAATAGACATACCATCACATACAGTACATAAAACAATAAAAAATACGGTATAAAAGGCATTATCGCATAATATTAAAACAGTGCTTGTGCATATTCAGTATATACGTATATATATTGTACCGCCTGAGGGATCGAAGGTCTGTAATATCATCGCTTACGTGCAGTGATTTCTCCAGATTCTCTGAATCTTTTGATGATATTACGGACCGTAGATGGTGAAATCCCTAAATTCCTTGCAATAGCTCGTTGAGAAATGTTGTTCATAAACTGTTCGACAATTTGCTCACGCATTTGTTCACAAAGTGGTGACCCTCGCCCCATCCTTGTTTGTAAATGACTAAACATTTCATGGAAGCTGCTTTTATACTCAATCATGGCACCCACCTGTTCCCAATTAGCCTGTTCACCTGTGGGATGTTCCAAATACGTGTTTGATGAGCATTACTCAACTTTCTCAGTCTTTTTTGCCACTTGTGCCAGCTTTTTTTAAACATGTTGCAGGCATTAAATTCCAAATGAGCTAATATTTGGAAAAAAATAACAAAGTTTTCCAGTTTGAACGTTAAGTATCTTGTCTTTGCAGTCTATTCAATTGAATATAGGTTGACAAGGATTTGCAAATCATTGTATTTTGTTTTTATTTACGATTTACACAACGTGCCAACTTCACTGGTTTTGGGGTTTGTCCAATAACACATCCTCTGAGGAGACCAGTTTATCTTAGCCTCACTTGCGCTATTGTCCTCCCACATCTCAGGGAGACTGCCAGTGTCAAGCGTGATCTCAACAGGGAAATAATCAGTTGTGGTAGCCTCATACAGTACTTTCATAGACCCAAGTGTTGCATGAGCATCTACAGTACAAATCGGATGATCAAGCCAGCTTGTTGTCACTGGAGAAAAAGCGCTATCCATCCATCCATCCATTTGCTACCGCTTATATATAAATATAATTCACTTCACTTCACTTGTTTTGTGGGCTTCACTGTAATAAATTAAGCTGTCGGCAGGTAGAAACATCTGGCCAGATTGTACCAGATTATTGTCTTCACACATCTAGATCATGTGCTTGGCAAAGGAGGAAGCATTATCCGAAATATCAGCATTCATGTCTCCCACAACATAAAGGTCATGCAACAATTATCATCAATAAAAGAGTTAATAAATGCCAGCCTATTCACATATTCATCATAATTTTGTCTAGACTCATATGGTGTGTAGATGTTCAGAATAATAAACTCTGTGTTATTCATCCTAACCTGAATACCAATGCACCAGTCAGTTTCCAGTCTTACCAAATTAATCACTGTGTCAAACTTTTTATGCCACAAGATAGCCACGCCCCCAAGAATTCTCCTTCTGATGATGCTCTTAGAGAAATCTGTAGTTGACTCTCCTGCACCGTGAAAGTCATCATGAACAGAGTTCAACCCCCCTAAATCCTGTTTGGAGAGGAATGTCTCTTGTAGTCACAGAATGTCCCAATTTTGAAGAAGTTTATCCACCTCGATACATCGAGCTCTGTCCCCCTAAGGCGCAACCCGCGGCAGTTATATGAGACAACACGCATTAGAGTTTATGAGGATGCAGCCAGAGTTTCGTTTCCACCCACAGGAATATTGCTAGCAGAGGCTTTGTGCCAACGTGGTTCAAAATACCTCCTAACATATACTCGAGCTGCCCAAATTTGGGGACTGTACATGTCAGCCACTTCTTTACAATCTGCGGTGACATGAAATGAGCCGAATCTGCTGCCATGCGATTTAATCTTCCTACATGTGACAAACTTATTGGCCAACTTCTCAGGCATATAAGTGCGTAAAGTTTCAGCATGCACATCCGGAGAGAATTTAGTGGTGAATATACCGGTACTCAGTCGCTTAGTCGTGATCACTAAAATGTGGCTCTCTGTGCCGGTGCAGATAATTCCTGTAGGTCTATTCCTCTGCTCGCGTTTCCCCCGATATGTCAATCAACATTTGATTGTCTCAAAGTGCCACACATTAGAACAATATGCAATAATTTACTTTAAAAATATTTGACTTTATGCAATTAGACTCAGAGATTGTGTCTACATTATGCTCTTTAACTGAATTAATAATTGATAACAACTATACAGTATTTATAATGTAATGTAATCATAATATATATTATTAATGCAAGTAACCATTTAAAAGTATATACACTTTTGTTACTCATTACTCCAGAAATGTTTACCACTGTACTTTGATTAGAACGTAAATCATTTATCTTAAATTAAAAAAACAAACACAAAATAAGATAGACCCTCATTTCTGTAAGCAAAAATGTAACTGAAATAAATATTGAAGTGCATTTTTTCCTAGTTGGAAAACTTGTCCAGGGTGTACCCCGCCTTCCGCCCGTGTGAAGCTGAGATAGGCTCCAGCACCCCCCGTGACCCAAAAAGAGACAAGCGGTAGAGAATGGATGGATGGATGGAAAAAAGAGGATAGGCGTTGTCTTTCTTTGTTGCCATCGTTCGTCAATGGGCTCATATCCCCCATCCGATTTAAAGCTGATATTTACAACACCTCTTAATTTTTGTCACTTTGCGGCACTTCTCTCAAGTGGGTCACTGAGTTATCTTTGGTTCCTGTGTGCGTAAAGCTGGCGCCCTACTCTAGACTCCGCCAAGACAAAGATTGTGAATGACTGAAAAGAGGGGTCACTCTGTTCAGTTGAGTCTACTGTTAAATAAACGTGTTCAGGTACTGAGAGTGATGCAAAGAGGGAGACGTCTTTCTTCCTGTTTGAAGTGAGAGATGAACAAACGGGAGCCTCAACAATTCTGATTGGTGAAAATGACTGTCACTCAAATGCCGTTAACGGTGGAGAATAAAAAACAAAACCTCAGCCTCTTGCGGTTCTGTAATCTCACTAATTAAAACCTTGATGTCGATTTGATGTTGATTAATCATGCAGCTCTACCTCAGAATCTAATGACCTGGAGTAATGAGAATTTTCACAGACATAATCTCTTTTAAATAATATTTTATCATTCGAGCTATCTTTATCTGTTAATACTGCCTTTCATTGCTGCCCTTTCTCTCTAGGTCCTCCAGATATAAGGGGCAGAGCTTCCATCTTTAAGGTGCATCTGAGAACTCTTAAGTTGGCACCTAGTATAAAAGTCGAAACTTTAGCCAAAAAGTTGGCTTCATTAACTCCAGGTTTTACTGGTAAGTAACTCTTTTACTTTTTGTTAGTCACATCCGTGTGATGATTATCTTTCTCCCAGGGGCAGACATTGCAAATGTCTGTAATGAGGCCGCACTAATAGCGGCACGCCATCTCCACCAGCATATCAACTCCAAGCACTTTGAACAGGCCATCGACCGGGTCATTGGAGGTGAGTTATCAACCGTATTAATGTATTTACTGTATTGAATAACACTGGTGTATGTAAGTGACAGGAAGAAAAGCTTTTACTCACTTGTTTTGGCTTCACCTATTGGTGTACAAGCTTTTTCCTCCGGGTGGAAAAATTATAGTTTTGTGTTCGAGTCAATATGGTGTAATACTTAATGATGAAGTAACGTTAGTGTCAGACTCCAGGAAATATGATGGTGCCAACCAACTAACAAACACAAATATGGCACTTAATGGGTTTGTAATGTTATGTTATTTTCTAATGGATTTTCTCTATTTGCCATTTGAGTCATATTCCCACTGCTAGATTTAAAACGATGGTGATGCTTAAACTGTGCCCAAACCGGTACCTAAAAACTCAAACATGCACATTTTTGTGAAACAAAAACTGTGCCTTTTGAATTGTATGGAATTTTATGACTTTCATGTTAAACGAGACTAATTATTTAAATACTTCACTGATATAGGTTAAATGATAACTAAGTAATACATAAAAAAGTAATAAAATCCACAACCAATTGTTGTAATTATTGCAACAATACAGAAGATAGAGGTCATGCAAAAAAAACTACTTACTTGAGTTGTAATGTTTGATGCTCAAAATTCTGGGTGTTTCTTAATGCAACCTTCATCGCCGTAACTGTCATTGGTGCATAACAAGGAAGTCCTGTGTTGTTGTTGTTGTGACTACTGACTTTAATTTTGCCTATCATTCACAAAACTTATGTAAGACAAGAACATACGTTTTTATTTTTTCATGCATCCTAAATACTAAATAAATGCAATCAAAAGTCTGCTTATAATGGTGCTTATAGGAGACGCTCTAGCCTGCCTATAAAGTCCTAAACATAACATCCAAACACCGCTATTAAGGTTTTATATACATATTGTAAGTAAATATGTCATGTAGTAACAGGCACATTCATAATAACATTTAATATTTACGTATTTTGGATTATTTTAGGAATACACGGCACAACATTTGCTTTTTTTCCAACTACATCACTGATTAAAACTCACTGCAAACTTCATGAGAGCGAACAAACAAAAAAACATCACTTACTGCACAATGTCTGCTGTCATTAAGATGCCAACTGATACATTTGTGTTTTTTGCCCGTTTTGATGAAGCATGACTCATAATCCTTGCGAAAAAAAGGGGGTGGAATTAAGCGTCTTTTCGTGTCGTTCTTGCCATTTTCGGGTATAAATTGGCTGTCAAAGTGTACCAAGTTGTCGGATTACATCTTCATCCATCTACTATCAAGGTGAGAGGCATGATTTATGATCTACAATAAACTTCCACGAGCAAAGAAGCAAGAAAGCAGCTGACCAGTCGATATTGTCAACATTGGCACACAAGCTTGTGATTACGGCGCTGCTACAAATAGTTTGTGTGAGTTAGCGTTTATAATAACAGTATTACAAATACGTGGTAAATATTCAAGTCATGAAATGTAAATGGAGTATTGTTGGCGGTTTTTGGATGGTTATTTATTAGGTTTTATGGGTGGAATAGAGGACCTCCCATTGGCTCTGTTGTAAGCAGACTTTTATTTACGAGTTAGAATGCATTAAAAAAAATACATCCGTCGTCACGTCTTTAAAAAGAGCCTCAGACTTTGTGTGCTGCTGTTGGGATGCTAAATTACATACAAGACGTTATTTGTACAATATCACTGTGAAGCACTGGTTGCAGGTTACTGAGTCTGCATTCATTTTGCACCGAAATAATAACTTCTTTTTTTGGAGTGGCTACTATTGTGTAAGTCCGCAGCAGTGCTATTATGGAACCGGTTTTTGATGCCGATCTCTAGTCATCAAATGTCGACCTCCATGAACCATGACGTGGCATGCAGATGCACTGATGTCAGTTGAGGTAGAACCCTGACAGTTGTCTGGTCTAGTGTCATTCTAATAAAGGACATATCTTGGCTCCCAGGTCTAGAGAAAAAATCTCAGGTATTGCAGCTTCCAGAACGGACCACTGTGGCATATCACGAGGCCGGACATGCTGTCTCTGGCTGGTTACTAGAACATGCAGACCCGCTTTTGAAGGTAGACACATCTTTTTCTTTGCATTGTCAGCATCTTTCAATGTTAAGCATTGTCCGTTTTGCAGGTGTCTATAGTTCCCAGAGGAAAGGGCCTGGGTTATGCCCAGTATCTACCTAAGGAGCAGCACCTCTTCACACAAGAGCAGCTCTTTGACAGAATGTGCATGATGCTTGGGGGCCGTGTGGCTGAACAGGTTTTTTTTTGTCGGGTCACCACGGGAGCGCACGATGACCTACGTAAGGTCACACAGTCTGCGTACGCACAGGTGATCACCATTAACTGTGTTTAAACCTCATATTAATGTTTTGTGGATATGTTTTATACTACAATACACGATTTTAGCTTTTTTGTCAAATAGAAACAATACACCAATATTGTACTAAATATTTGAGTTTATGTTCATTTTTGAACAAATCCTTCAAAAATCCTAAACACTACTGTATCTTGCTAGTAACTACGCCTCAGTAAATCTGGCACATGACAGGGAGTAGAAGTGTTTGCCATGTTTTATTTTGCCATCACTTCAAATGTGTTCTTATATTTCAGGTTGTGCAGTTTGGAATGAGCAAGGCAGTAGGTCAGATGTCTTTTGAGCTCCCCCAGCAGGGGGACATGGTGACAGAGAAGCCCTTCAGTGAGCCTACAGCTCAACTCATAGACCAGGAAGTCCGCCAGCTCATTGACTCCGCCTTCCAGAGAACACTCCAGCTCCTCACTGAGAAAAAAGCCATGGTGGACAAGGTGAGACCTCCTTGGAGGCGATTGTATATGATGCAATGCAGAAACAATTTTAATATGTATATATGTATATATTAGGGGTGTAACGGTACGTGTATTTGTATTGAACCGTTTTGGTACGGGGGTTTCGGTTCGGTTCGGAGATGTACCGAACGAGTACACATGCTCGCAGCGACCGGGCTAGGAAAACATGTAAAAGCCAGAGCTGGAAGACCCTCCTGCCTCGTTAAGATCTCCCGTTTGGGAACACTTTGGCTGCTTCTGACAACACGTCAAACATGTGTTGCACCTTTCCTGCTTCCGGCTCCCAGACCGTAGTCGAGGAGTGCAGGGGAGACACTCCTGCAGGGCCGATGTATTCTCGGGGGCAACACCCTTCACTCTACCCGGCAGTGGGTCTCCATAGCTCCGGACTCCAGGGTAACTGACAAGTCCGGCGATTAGTTGAAAATCGTGGCTTTATTGAGGTCTTGCACGCACCCAATCCAACAAAACACTAGCCACTCCCCGCACTCATGCTACCGCTCCCTCACCTCGCTCGCCCACACACTCACCTCACATGCTGTCACATATTAAAGGGCCACACACACATACGCTACTCTCATAACACATGCTAACCCATTTGAAGCGTCACCACCGCATTCAAGCACCCTCTCTTCGGCGAGTCAGGCAGGGCTAAAGCAATAACAAATGTTTTTATAGCAGCCGATAAAAGTCCATATTGCTTTAAAAACTAGATTTTGACCCAATTCTATGGTGGAAGAACAATGAGCCCATATATCCTCTTACTGCCAAGTTAGCCAGGCTAGGGGGGGGGAGAAAACTTACCGTAATCTGAGGCTGAGTTGACCTGAAACTGTTTAATGTTGCACTTTTTATATGTAGAAGAAAAGTTTTGTCATTTTATTTAATCTGAGCAACAACTTGAGGCAGTTTAATGTTGATTAACGTGGACCCCGACTTAAACAAGTTGAAAAACTTATTGGGGTGTTACCATTTAGTGGTCACTTGTACGGAATATGTACTGTACTGTGCAATTTACTAATAAAAGTCTCAATCAATCAATCAATCAATCAATCAATCAATCAAAAAAAGCACTTTATATGTATAAAGGTTTTGTTAAGAAACCATTTTGAGCCTTATCTTATTTAGTTTTATTTTATATATGTTGACCACATTAACCCTGGCAATGGACTCTGTGTGTATATGTATGATTGCCATTGTTTACAAATTTGGTAAATAAATAACCAAAAAATGTATATTTTGTTGTTTTCTTACTGTACCGAAAATTAACTGAACCGTAACCTCTAAACCGAGGTACGTACCGAACTGAAATTTTTGTGTACCTTTACACCCCTAATATATATATACATACATATATATATATATATATATATATATATATATATATATATATATATATATATATATATATATATACCGTATTTTTCGGACTATAAGTCGCAGTTTTTTTCATAGTTTGGCCGGGGGTGCGACTTATACTCAGGAGCGACTTATGTGTGAAATGATTAACACATTACCGTATAATATCAAATAATATTATTTAGCTCATTCACGTAAGAGACAAGACGTATAAGATTTCATCGGATTCAGCGATTAGGAGTGACAGATTGTTTGGTAAACGTATAGCATGTTCTATATGTTATAGTTATTTGAATGACTCTTACCATAATATGTTATGTTAACATACCAGGCACGTTCTCAGTTGGTTATTTATGCGTCATATAACGTACACTTATTCAGCCTGTTGTTCACTATTCTTTATTTATTTTAAATTGCCTTTCAAATGTCTATTCTTGCTGTTGGGTTTTATCAAATAAATTTCCCCAAAAAATGCGACTTATACTTCCAGTGCGACTTATATATGTTTCTTCCCTTCTTTATTATGCATTTTCGGCCGGTGCGACTTATACTCCTGAACGACTTATAGTCCGAAAAATATGGTATATACAAACCCCGTTTCCATATGAGTTGGGGAATTGTGTTAGATGTAAATATAAACGGAATACAATGATTTGCAAATCCTTTTCAACCCATACTCAATTGAATGCACTACAAAGACAAGATATTTGATGTTCAAACTCATAAACTTTTTTTTTTTTGCAAATAATAATTAACTTAGAATTTCATGGTTGCAACACGTGCCAAAGTAGTTGGGAAAGGGCATGTTCACCACTGTGTTACATGGCCTTTCCTTTTAACAACACTCAGTAAACGTTTGGGAACTGAGGAGACACATTTTTTAAGCTTCTCAGGTGGAATTATTTCCCATTCTTGCTTGATGTACAGCTTAAGTTGTTCAACAGTCCGGGGGACTCCGTTGTGGTATTTTAGGCTTCATAATGCGCCACACATTTTCAATGGGAGACAGGTCTGGACTACAGGCAGGCCAGTCTAGTACCCGCACTCTTTTACTATGAAGCCACGTTGATGTAACACGTGGCTTGGCATTGTCTTGCTGAAATAAGCAGGGGCGTCCATGGTAACGTTGCTTGGATGGCAACATATGTTGCTCCAAAACCTGTATGTACCTTTCAGCATTAATGGCGCCTTCACAGATGTGTAAGTTACCCATGTCTTGGGCACTAATACACCCCCATACCATCACAGATGCTGGCTTTTCAACTTTGCGCCTATAACAATCCGGATGGTTCTTTTCCTCTTTGGTCCGGAGGACACGACGTCCACAGTTTCCAAAACCATTTGAAATGTGGAATCGTCAGACCACAGAACACTTTTCCACTTTGCATGAGTCCATCTTAGATGATCTCGGGCCCAGCGAAGCCGACGGCGTTTCTAGGTGTTGTTGATAAACGGTTTTCGCCTTGCATAGTAGAGCTTTAACTTGCACTTACAGATGTAGCGACCAACTGTATTCAGTGACAGTGGTTTTCTGAAGTGTTCCTGAGCCCATGTGGTGATATCCCTTCGAGATTGATGTCGGTTTTTGATACAGTGCCGTCTGAGGGATCGAAGGTCACGGTCATTCAATGTTGGTTTGCAGCCATGCCGCTTATGTGGAGTGATTTCTCCAGATTCTCTGAACCTTTTGATGATATTATGGACCGTAGATGTTGAAATCCCTAAATTTCTTGCAATTGCACTTTGAGAAACGTTGTTCTTAAACTGTTTGACTATTTGCTCATGCAGTTGCGGACAAAGAGGTGTACCTCGCCCCATCCTTTCTTGTGAAAGCCTGAGCATTTTTTGGGAAGCTGTTTTTATAATCATGGCACCCACCTGTTCCCAATTAGCCTGCACACCTGTGCGATGTTCCAAATAAATGTTTGATGAGCATTCCTCAACTTTATTAGTATTTATTGCCACCTTTCCCGACTTCTTTGTCACGTGTTGCTGGCATCAAATTCTAAAGTTAATGATTATTTGCACAAAAAAAAAAGTTTTATCAGTTTGAACATCAAATATGTTGTTTTTGTAGCATATTCAACTGAATATGGGTTGAAAATGATTTGCAAATCATTGTATTCCGTTTATATTGACATCTAACACAATTTCCCAACTCATATGGAAACGGGGTTTGTATATGTACATTTATATATATACACATGTATATATGTATATATATATATATATATATATATATATATATACATATATTTATATTTATACATATATATATATATATATATATATATATATATATATATATATATATATATATGTATAACTATAAATATATATATATATATATATATGTATTTATAGTTATATATATATATATATATATATATATATATATATATATATGTATTTATAGTTATATATATATATATATATATATATATATATATATATATGTATTTATATTTATACATATATATATATATATATATATATATATATATATATATATATATATGTGTTTATATATATATGTGTGTATATATAAATATATATGTATGTATATATATATATATATATATATATATATATATATATATATATATATATATATATATATATGTGTATATATATTTATATATATGTGTATATATATATATATCCATCCATCCATTTTCTACCGCTTATTCCCTTTGGGGTTGCGGTGGGCGCTGGAGCCTATCTCAGCTACAATCGGGCGGAAGGCGGGGTACACCCTGGACAAGTCGCCACCTCATTGCAGGGCCAACACAGATAGACAGACAACATTCACACTCACATCCACACACTAGGGCCAATTTAGTGTTGCCAATCAACTTATCCCCAGGTGCATGTCTTTGGAAGTGGGAGGAAGCCGGAGTACCCGGAGGGAATACCGGTATATATATATATATATGTGTGTATATATACATACATATATATATATATATATATATATGTGTATATATACAGGTAAAAGCCAGTAAATTAGAATATTTTGAAAAACGTGATTTATTTCAGTAATTGCATTCAAAAGGTGTAACTTGTACATTATATTTATTCATTGCACACAGACTGATGCATTCAAATGTTTATTTCATTTAATTTTGATGATTTGAAGTGGCAACAAATGAAAATCCAAAATTCCGTGTGTCACACAATTAGAATATTACTTAAGGCTAATACAAAAAAGGGATTTTTAGAAATGTTGGCCAACTGAAAAGTATGAAAATGAAAAATATGAGCATGTACAATACTCAATACTTGGTTGGAGCTCCTTTTGCCTCAATTACTGCGTTAATGCGGCGTGGCATGGAGTCGATGAGTTTCTGGCACTGCTCAGGTGTTATGAGAGCCCAGGTTGCTCTGATAGTGGCCTTCAACTCTTCTGCGTTTTTGGGTCTGGCATTCTGCATCTTCCTTTTCACAATACCCCACAGATTTTCTATGGGGCTACGGTCAGGGGAGTTGGCGGGCCAATTTAGAACAGAAATTTTATGGTCCGTAAACCAGGCACGGGTAGATTTTGCGCTGTGTGCAGGCGCCAAGTCCTGTTGGAACTTGAAATCTCCATCTCCATAGAGCAGGTCAGCAGCAGGAAGCATGAAGTGCTCTAAAACTTGCTGGTAGACGGCTGCGTTGACCCTGGATCTCAGGAAACAGAGTGGACCGACACCAGCAGATGACATGGCACCCCAAACCATCACCCAACCATGCAAATTTTGCATTTCCTTTGGAAATCGAGGTCCCAGAGTCTGGAGGAAGACAGGAGAGGCACAGGATCCACGTTGCCTGAAGTCTAGTGTAAAGTTTCCACCATCAGTGATGGTTTGGGGTGCCATGTCATCTGCTGGTGTCGGTCCACTCTGTATATATATATATATATATATATATATATATATATATATATATATATATATATATATATATATATATATATGTGTATATATATATATATGTATATATATATATGTATGTATGTGTATATGTATATGCGTGTGTATATAGTTGACGGAGGGGTAGATCTTTCTTTGGTTTTTGACTGAGACCAGGGATCTTGGCCTCGAAAAGGTTGGTGACCACTGCATAGGACATGATTTAAAGAGGGCAAAAGAAATCAATCGGGCGATTGCTACTTTTATTGCTGTCGACATGCGACCCTTTTCTGTTGAAAATGTAGGGTTTGCTGCGGACACTTAAGCTCCGTTACAAGATCCCTTCAGAAACCTATTTTACAGATACCGTAGTTCCTGTTTTGTACAACAAGACAGTTACTCTGCTGCTAAGAATGCACCACAAAAGATGAGTGATTTATCAGATGCATTTATTTTATTTTATTATTATTTATTTTTACAAGCTGCTGTTTTTGTTTTATATGGTGCTAAGTATGCACAGCAGAAATGGGGCAGGTGTAGCTGCACCAGATAAATAACATTTAATTTAAAAACTGTACTTTTAAGTTGAAATAAAAATGTTGATAATTTTAATTAACTATAAGTACAAAAAGGCGTGGGAATTTCTCTTTTTTTTTTATCGAAAAAATATCGAACCGTGACACTAAAATATTGAACCGAACCGTGACTTTTGTGTATCGTTGCACCCCTAATGTATATATATAGATATGTATATTAGGGGTGTAACGGTACACAAAAATTTTCGGTTCGGTACGTACCTCGGTTCAGAGGTCACGGTTCGGTTCATTTTCGGTACAGTAAGAAAACAACAAAATATAAATTTTTTGTTTATTTATTTACCAAATTTCTAAACAATGGCTTTATCCTTTTAACATTGGGAACACTATAATAATTCTGCCCATGTTAATCAACATTAAACTGCCTCAAGTTGATGCTCAGATTAAATGGAATGACAAAACCTTTCTTCTACATATAAAAAGTGCAACATTGAACAGTTTCAAGTCAACTCATCATGCTTAATTTATTACAGCATTTGGGAAGCCTGTAGTTGATTTGTATTATGTAAATGTTGTATTTTTATCAACATGTGATAGCAGGGACCCTGCCATTCAAAACTAGGCTGCTCCATTACTAATGATTAATGTAAATATAGCTGATAAAATGGTACAATAGCAATACGAGATACTACACACACACACACACACACACACACGCACACACACCGCAAAATGAGCTAACGCTACGCTAAAACCTAATTAGCCTTCACCTCAAGCCAGGACTGCGAGCGAGCTGAGCTGCAGTGAAGTTTCTAGAAGGTCAACGGGCTCATAGTGATGTTACTAGTAGTTAACTGGGAGGTGTTTATATTATAATTTGGGGAGAGTACCTGCCTTATGCTCACCTGCTAAACACCTATCTGCTCGATGCTGAAGCGCTGACTACATGCGCTCTGAATACGCACTGCTGATTGGCTGTTACCGCTTTGTGTGTACCAACCAGATGGTTGTGTGGGTGGGACAATGCTGGGTGCTGAGACAGAGGCAGAAGAAGCAAAGCAGCTTGTTAAGACTTTAGCTTAGAAACTCGTTCGGTACACCCCCGTACCGGACCGAAACCCCCGTACCGAAACGGTTCAATACAAAACACGTACCGTTACACCCCTAATGTATATGTAGGTATATATGTATGTATGTATGTATATATGTTCTGGATATGTATAGGATATAATACAAATAGGAGGGCTTATACCTTTGTTACACCTACTTTTATCCATGTGGTTGGCTTGCAGGTGTTTTTTAACCTTTTTAAAATATTGTCTCATGCTAATATTGGTGGGTGTTTGTCCTCTCACTGAAGTTTTTATGACATTAATTTTCACTTCTATGGTGATTACTTTATTTTTCTTTGGCGCGCTGCCTGGGTGTAAAAGAGGACAAAAAAGCTGTATTACTGTATTCTTCAGTTGAACTGTCTCACACTCAGTGGAAACACGCGGCTGGCTGCTTCGTGCACACACAGACTACTGTTATTTTTTTTCCTGTGCGGCCTGTAACCACAGTAGTTCTTGACCCAATCTCTTGTTGATGGACCAAAAATACATTTTTCATTCATTTATGGGAGTGCGTTCAAAACCACAAAACGTTGCAAACCGGGGATCACCTGTCTCGATAGCTGATGTTATCTTAGCAGGCTAAATATATTTTATTTTTCTCAAGCTGTAATGTTAATCCAGCCCAGTATGATGTATTGATTTATTCATTGTAAATACATGTATGTCTATTTTTGCTCACTTTTCACAGGTGGCCAAACGTCTCTTAGAAAGAGACATTCTAGAAAAGGCTGACATGGTGGAGCTACTGGGGCCGCGTCCATTTCGAGAGAAATCCTCTTATGAGGAGTTTGTGGAGGAGCTCGGGGATCTGGAGGAAGACACCGCACTCCCTGAGGGGCTGAAGAACTGGAACAAACGGGACGAAAAACAACCACAGCAGGAACAAAACAAATCTGCTGTTTTCTTGATGCATTGTCAACAAAAATAAGCTTCTGGATTTTCAGAGAGGTGAACTGCCGCCTGTTTTTTTTTTGGTCAACACAATGGTGATCGTGATATGTGCAATTGTTCTGTTCTAGTCAATAATAGCCTGGATAAGTTTCTATTTAGCAGCCATTTTGTAGCCTGATGTCACTGCCAGTGATTTCCACCTATGTTCTACCATTCATTCATTCGTTTACTTTATTAGTCCCCGAGGGGAAATTCATATTTTTAGCACAATCCCATTCAAGAGCATACATACAGTACATTGCAGGGAGACAAAACAGGAACGCTGACGTGTCAGCCAACTTCCGGCGTCTCTTAATAGGGTGGGAAAAAAATACACGCTTGGCTCCTGGGGAGGGGTTCAGACTGAGGCCAAGAAAAAAACTCAATAGCCATATGCACACATAAACATGTTACATAGAATCCACAAAACTTGCAACAGAGGGGAGGGAGTGGGGGCTAGGGTGGCGGGCTGCTGCTATCTAAAGCGCTGTTCAGCCGTCCATCACCCCTAACGGATTCAAGCAGTGGTGAAGGCGTGGGGTGGGGGGTAGGGGTGTGTGTGTGTGTGTGTGTGTGTGTGTGCATACATATGCCCAAGTGCAGTAAATAATTCACCATGTATGTATGTACAGTATTAGCGCAAGTATATTCCTGTCATTTTAAAAAGCTATAATGTTCACACATACTCATTGCCTTAAAACACACACACACAAACATTTCTGTGTACCAGATGGAGACGAGTAGGACAAACACGTGCAGACACACGGGTATTTCTCAAATCTTTATATTGATATGATTGCTCCTTTTAAACAAACAAAACTAAATTATATGTAGTCATATAAATAGTGTTAGTAGTAAAAGGCTATTTAGTTTAAATACAAGAATAAGTTATATACCATTTTTATATGAAAGGTAGCTTTAATGATTTATGTTGTTATCTAGTGCTATATGGAACATAAAATTAAAAAAAACTTGACACCTTTTTAGTTGCTAATTCAGGCACTTATAAGGTTGTGTGTCTATGATAAGCTAATCTTTCTGTTAACATGTCTGACCAGGCAATAGCTTTTTAACAAGGAAGCATTTTATAAATTTAAATCATAGGTACTGTGGAAGGCTTGTACTGGTGTGTGGAGTGTTTGATGCAGTGCAATAATCTCACTACCTCACAGTCAATGCTTATAAAGACAATTATATTTTCATTTCTGCTCAAGTGTTATTTAGGCTCAGCTCACATAGATTTCTATATGAGCAATAAGAGTTTTAATGTTTGTACTGGCTGACAAAATTCAGACAAGTGCCTATTCAGTATCAATGAAAGTGTTTCTTTTTTTATTTTGTTTACCTTTTTATTACATGAATGTTGTTTTTTGTTGAAAAGTTTCACTTCTTGTTGAATGCAGTAAGATGTGACGAAAATTAAGGAAACAATTTCAAACTATTGGTATGCACAAATATTAAACATGTTTTATACACATTGGCCTGCAATTTTTTTTAGTCGTTATGTTGAAGGTTTATTAAAAATAATATGAATGATTAGGTAGTGTTGTCCTTTTAGACAAAAATCTGATAATACATTTCTGGAATTAAAAATAAAATACACTTTTTGTGGAACAATAGAGAAGAAGTTGAGAAAGAGACTAAGATGGACAAGCACTTCAAAACAAACAAAAACATCCAACAACAACAGCACTAATTTGGAAAATGGATACAAAATATTAATTAATAATAGTAGCTGCAACATAAATAGGACTAATCTTGAGGAATTCATCTCCATTTAAAATTACCCAGACCACTGATAGCTGAGAGCAGTCTTGTCAGTAATAATCGAGTGTGATCTGTCTTGCGTCTCTTTTATTGAAATCCACTCGCATCAAAGTCTCATTAATGTGGAGATGTGTTGTTGATGAGGCAGGTGATGAAGATAAAGTCCATCAAAGAGTTGTTCTGCCAAAATGTGGTCAACTTGAGATTGTCTCATTGATGAATAACTAAACACCACCACAACAATTACTGCACTACATAATACATAAATAAGACTTAATCGAACACTTAATTTAGGCAACATGTAGTATATGCCTAAAAAATCTGCGATGTACTGAAGTCATGAGCTTTGAAGCATGATATAGCGGTATTAACACATAATGTACGTGCTAATATGAATGATTTTCACCAGTCATGCTGAAGTATTAGACCCTGATGCAAACAAAAAATTAAATAAATAATATTTATTACGAAAAAGATTGGAGTAGGTAAAAGATGTAAAAAGAACAACAAAAAGTGACAATGAAATAAAAGTTTTTATTTTTCGCAGAATTGAGTATTGTCATGGTATCTTAAAACACAGTTTCCAGCTGGTCCACAATGCTGGAGACAAACATCAGGGAAAGGTTAACTGTACGTTCCCAGGAGCAGAAGTTAGGAAGGCAGCATTCAGTTATTCTGCTCTTCAACTATAAAATTAAACTCCTGAATCCCCGAGCTTTGCTCAAACTTTCAGTTAAACTAATGATTTTGCCTTTTTAATCCAGGATGTGATTTATGAGATCGACGTGTTGATGCGAAGATTGAGGATATTAGCACAGCATTGCCTGTGACAGAGAAGCGCTTTTGACTGACTTGTTCATCTATGGGGGAAACTATTAACAATCAACAATAAGGTGGGTACTGTTGCGTCAGACCAGTTTTCCTCTCAGGGAATAAAAGTCACTGGTCAATCCCAAATTCTTTCGGATGACATATATGTTGAGTAAGAAGGACCATCAAGACAGAATAGCAATATTACCAAGTTTTACTAAAGCTTTAGGAGACCAGTCATACAATGCGTTAATAGCGGCATCTAGAAGCGGTCTAAAAATCAAACGGAAAGAGTCAGAAATACAGCCTTAATGTTCTAAGCAGATAAGGTAAAAAGGGAGTTCATTATACCCCCAACATTCCAGCGCCTTCAAGGTAAGGCCCAGAGTTTACTAGCGGACATAAGATACAAGCACATAGTGTACACATGGGAAAATATTAGCTGCTTTAAACATGACTATTGAAAAATAAAGAACTATATAAAATATATGCATTCGCCACAGTACCTAACCTAAAAAAGTTCAACCAAAGAATCATGTCATAGTTAATGGATCTTTCTCTAACTAATTGCATTTCACAACAAAGAAGCACAGTTTTCCAAGACTTTTATTTTTTCCTTCTTACAGTCACTCACCCTATTCAAGATGATTATCTGTCCAGGTATTGACAAGCTGAATTCAAAACAAATCAAGTAAGTGGACTGTCTAATGACAAGTATTGGCACTTTGATTGTGTGTTTGGCATTCATGCAATTTCACATTAGCTCAGTTACTTCCTTTCCTCTCGCCTTTTTTGGAGCTATGGATGACCAACTTGAATAGAGAAGAAATAGCGGCAGTCGTCACTTTACACGATGTTAGGAACATGGGGGAAAAGAAAATATAATGGAGGCTATTGGGAAATAACAGTGATTCCACTAAGATTTTGTCTTACTACCCTGTCTGTCACTCCAAAACCAAACTTCAAATCATCAAGAGTGCAATCAGAGATGGAAGGCAAGTGTGTGTGTGTTTACTGCACATCTTTAGAACATACAGCAATGTGTCCACAGTTCAGCATGAACTCCCCAACTGTTCACCAGCGCCATAAAACACTGTGTGGTCTACTCTTGTGCTGGCTGTCTGCTCTGAGCTTCATTCCACCTGTGTCACACACACACCCCACAAGTCAAGGTTGTTTTGGCCTTTCCAGCTTCATTAAGGGCTCTGTGGTGTCTGAGTCGCTGTGATGCTTCCTTTCCCTGGGGTGCTCCACTTTGCTGCAGCGTGTCCACGACGGGGAACGCATGTAACCTCCTTTGGCCAGCACTGACTGCTGGGAACCTGACAAACACACACACAATAACGTACACGTTGAACAGTGTTACAGTAAAAACAGTAGAGTGACCTGTACACACATTAATACTGTATTGTAGCAATTATCTTTTATCACCACAAGGTGGCAATGTGCAAGCTCTTAGAAACATTTGCAAATTAGGAGGAGACAATCTGCCTGTCAGTGACCATCTGATTGCTCAGTCAAAGAGTCAATAGTCAACTATTCTTAGTGCTTGCTCGTAAGTCTACGCACAGCCACATCAATATCCTCACATTTTACACACACACACACACACACACACACACACACACACACACACACACACACACACACACACACACACACACACACACACACACACACAAGGGCGGGGGGCAAATATTGACCTGAGAAGGTTGATGGCTTCTCCATGAGAAGGATCTGCTCAGATCAGTCCGCTGTACTACAGACACTTAATTCCTATTATTGCTTATTATGTAGGTATTTTTCATTTGTGTGGCTGCATGCACTTTAGTTGTTTACATGAACATCATGGACATAAATGTCATTTTCACTTTGTTTACCAAATGAGTTTTTTTAACAGATAATTTTATGTATTTTCCTCCAATGTACAACTCTAGTGATTTTTAACGAAAGGAATTGTCTGCACAAATTATATACAGGCACATATACGTACACTTTTAATTAATACATGGTGCTGAAGGTTCGAGACCAGGGGTGCCCAAACTTTTTCCAATGAGGGCCGTATACAGAAAAGATTGCTTGGGCCACTTTGATACATTTTGTACATTAACGATTCTAAAACCAATACAACCTAGATCAGTCAATACATGCTTAGCCAGGGGTTTTTAACCTTTCTGACCTCAGGACCACTCAAATACTGAGACTGAATTCGTAATCTTACTCTTGATTTTAATCATATTCAATAATGATATCACTTGACAGGATAAACCTTGTCAAATGATATAAAACACGTGTTAATCGCAAAGATTATTATCAAGGCTTAGGTTGGACTGATTACAAAAATATATACCAATCAAATATACTGCAAAATAAGGGACTCGTAAAAAACTGATGAAAAATACATTTACACAAATTTTACGCAGTCCTAAATTACATAAATTCTCATTTATTTAATAATAAATAATAATATACACGTTTCTTAAACAAATATACTGCAAAATAAGGGACTTGTAAAAAACTGATGAAAAATACATTTACACAAATTTTACGCAGTCCTAAATTACATAATAAATGAATAAAGCAAAACAAGTTGAAAAACTTATTCGGGTGTTACCATTTAGTGGTCAATTGTACAGAATATGTACTTCACTGTGCAATCTACTAATAAAAGATTCAATCAATCAATCAATCAATGTTCTAGACCAAAAATCACTTCATATTCTCTACTGCTCACTAGTGTTACCATATCTGAGTTACTGTGTAGAAATATGGGGAAATAACTACAAAAGTGCACTTCATTCACTAACGGTGTTACAAAAAAAATCAGTTAGAATAATGCATAATGTTGGATATAGAGAACATACAAATCCTTTATTTATTGAATCAAAAATACTGAAATTCCATGACATAGTGAATTTGCAAACCGCTTAAATTATACACAAAGCAAACTATAACCTGCTACCCAAGAATATACAACAATTCTTCTCAAAAAAAGAGGAGAAATATAATCTTAGAGAAAAATGTAATTTAAAACATTTGTATGCACGTACAACACTTAAGACCTTCAGTATATCAGTATGTGGAATTAAATTATGGAATGGATTAAGCAAAGCAATCAAACAATGTACTAATATAATCCACTTCAAGAAACTCTTCAAACTTAAAGTGTTTACAAAGTACAAAGAACAAGAACCATGACAAACATTCTCAATTTATTTCATCCATCCATTCATTCATTCATTCTCAAAATAAACTTATTTATCTCATCATATGAAATATGACTTACTTCACCAATTATTATTATTAAATTATTATTATTTATTTATTTTTATTGTGATTACTTATGGAGTATATTGTGAATAAATTGTGAACAGGAAGTGAACAAAAAGATTTAGCAACTGTTATGTAAAAGAAAGGGGGTAGGATTAAATAAGATCTGCTTCTTCCTACTCCTTTTCGAACATGTTGAATAGACAAACTGGAAATTGTGATGTATCATGTTGTATGCTTGCATGTTCGAAATAAACTCAAACTCAACAACTCAAACTCAACATAAATTCCCATTTATTTAATAATAAATAATATACACGTTTCTTAAATAAACTATCAATACAATTTTAGTGCAAATGAAAATACAGCTTCACCACTTTAGTCATATTTTTTGCGCTTAAGAAACTGAAATAGGCTCCAGCGCCCCCCGCGACCCCGAAGGTAATAAGCGGTAGAAAATGGATGGATGGATGGATGGATGGCACAAGTGGTGGAAAAATGTACTACAGCTGAGTACCTCTGCGGCCCATACGGATCACAGCTGATGAACAAATATTTTTTGGCCGTCCTCTCGGGGGCCCTAAAGTTAAGAAACAGTGTGCTAAACTATCTGAGCAAAAGCACATTAGTGTAATGTCCAATTAACCACCTTAAGATATTTAATTTATTACTATTCTTGACTAATATCAATATTATTATTCTGCCAATGAAAACATTTTAAGGGCTTTAGCACACTCAAAAACCTGCATATATTGCAAGAAATGTGTACACATTCATCATGACTGGACACACGAATATCATCAACAGCACAGAGAATGTATACAGGTCGTTGGCCATTTTGGTTGTCAGGTCCCCTTTTTTAGAGGGATTTGGGCCAGTTCCATTTTTTTCTTTGTATTATTGTGTAATGTTTTAATCCATGACGTGTTTATTTTGCCTGTTAAAAGTGTGGCGGGTCAAAAATAAACTAACTGTGCAAATGGCCCCTGTGCAGCACATTGGACACCCCTGTTCTAGACTGTCTTCAAGGGCCATTCCATTTGCGTCCCCCAGTAAATAAAATGTTTTTCTATGCACATTGATCTGATTGCATATCCATCCATCCATTTTCTACCGTTTGTCCCGAAAGGGATATTATTTAAATGCATATTTAAAGATATAATTACAAAAATTAATTCAAACTGTCTTGAACATGGGTGAAATGGTGTTTGTTGTTTGTTTCCGTAATCTAAAATTAGACCCTACCATGAAATATAATAATTTAAACCCTTTAGAAATCTGTGTGAGTTTTTGGATTTTAAAAAATATTTCAGTTGAATAACTGCAATGTGTCACCATGCTATTATGGCTATATTTCATGTATTTGCTAGTTCTATGCTAACAATTAATCCTTGTTCCTTTCAACCATGTTACTCAAAATAGTTATCTTCACCATAGAAACCTTGTAGAACACTGAAGTTAAGTTGCTTAAGACGGGCTAAAACACACACGGAGGGTAGTTCAATATCTGTATTATCAGATTTAGAGTTGAAAAAAGGGAACATTTCTAATTTATTTCGAGAGTGAATGGTACCAATTCAATATAATTAATTTATTGTTAGTCATTATTATGATTGATGGCAGCATGGTGGTTAATGGGTTAGTGCATGTGCCTCACAATACAAAGGTCCTGGGTTCGATCATCCGCGGGCTCGGGATCTTTCTGTGTGGAGTTTGCATGTTCTCCCCGTGACTGCGTGGGTTCCCTCCGGGTACTCCGGCTTCCTCCCACCTCCAAAGACATGCACCTGGGGATAGGTTGATTGGCAACACTAAATGGTCCCTAGTGTGTGAATGTGAGTGTCTATCTGTGTTGGCCCTGTGATGAGGTGGCGACTTGTCCAGGGTGTACCCCGCCTTTCGCCCGAATGCAGTTACTCAGTGGCCTAGTGGTTAGAGTGTCCGTCCTGAGATCGGTAGGTTGTGAGTTCAAATCCCGGCCGAGTCATACCAAAGACTATAAAAATGGGACCCATTACCTCCCTGCTTGGCACTCAGCATCAAGGGTTGGAATTGGGGGTTAAATCACCAAAATGATTCCCGGGCGCGGCCACCGCTGCTGCCCACTGCTCCCCTCACCTCCCAGGGGGTGATCAAGGGTGATGGGTCAAATGCAGAGAATAATTTCACCACACCTGGTGTGTGTGTGACAATCATTGGTACTTTAACTTTAACTTTAACTTTAGATAGGCTCCAGCACCCCCCGTGACCCTGAAAGGGACGAGCGCTAAAAAAATGGATGGATGGATGGATGGATTATGAGTGACTGTAGTTGGTAGTTTCTCTGAAAGCACAAACTAATTTATTCTCCATATTACTACCTCTTCTTGTACAGTACCTCAGCCAATCAGCTTTTTACTTCTCCTAGCATCTATCACAGTGACGTGCGGTCACTAGAGGCAGGTGAGGCGGGGCCTCACCTGCCATCATGGAAAGAAAAAAAATGTAAAAAGAAAACAAATTAATTAAATTGTTATATGTATTCAGTGATTATACTATAAAGTTATTTTCCATTTAACTTCACCAGTTTTCGATTATTTTTATTCAAAATCGCTGAATTTTCACATTTGCCGTTCAAATACTGAGAAGAGACTTGCGGTGATCAGCAGCCAGTTGAGGCACGTCACTCAATTGTGCCTCAACATGGATTGCGGACTCTGCTAACTGCTGGCCTGCTGTGCAGTGAGACCGTATTGCTATATGAACTATATTATACATTTCCATAGTTTAGTTAGCTGAGGTATATAATGTACAATGTATTTTGTCAACAACTGTATGTGTGTAAAGTATTTCTTGTGCTGAGCAATCATAAAACTGCTGCGAAGACGCACTGTGTGAGGCTCGCAGTAATCCTGCCTCCTGGTGCCGGTTAATGCACCCCCGCGCAGAGTGCACCCCCCGACGGGAGCGCCACACCAACCAAAGCCCACACTCAAACCCTCCACGTGCAAGACCGAATCCACCCAAAAAAAGTCACTTAACAAGAAGCCAAAAAGTGCAAAAACAACAATGCTCGCCCCGGAGGAGCCGTGAACGACTGCAGGGACACAACATTATGTACACCTGCAGACTGCAGCACGGATTTCATATTTCATTCATTCACAACTCCTCCAACACGAACACCACTGTTCCCGCACTTATAAGTAAAGGTAAGACCATAATAAGGTTTTTTTAATTAAATGTGCTTTTTTGTGTGCTACAGTTTGTATGGTTAAAGTTAAAGTTAAGTTAAAGTACCAATGATTGTCACACACACACTAGGTGTGGTGAAATTTGTCCTCTGCATCATCTTCTTCACCCCCTGGGAGGTGAGGGGAGCAGTGGGCAGCAGCGGCGCCGCGCCCGGGAATCATTTTTGGTGATTTAACCCCCAATTCCAACCCTTGAATGAGTGCCAAGCAGGGAAGAATGCTGGTATGAGCTTTTAAACACAACCCGTTAACTGCTGCCAATCAAATGGTGAATAAGATACTCTTTAGGGTTCATATGTTTGTAAATCTGACTGTGATGAAGTCAGTGCCTCACCAGCCATCAACCTCACCGCACGTCACTGATCTATCACCCTACTCGTGCCTTGTTTTGTCAACAGTCCCCATCTCCTTAGTTTCCCTGTTCAAATTAGATCCTAATTGGTTTAACGTCACTTTGCAGAATCGATGTGATTACCCTCTTTAGCCCGTTAAAATGTGCAAACAAAGTAGCTTGATGAAAAAGATGTAAACAAAGTACAAACCTCGCAATTTAAAGTTTCATGTATTTTTATCCAGAACTACAGTTGTGTTCCATTCAGGGGGATGTTAATTATTTAAGGAGCCACATTTAGCATGGACTTTCTCACCCTTAAACCTCTATCCTCACTTGCATTAAGTCACATGACCTTCATCAAGCGGCCTTGCACTTTGTCGACATTGGCCATGCATCAATTTTCTACCGCTTACATAAAACCTTTAGCATTTCAGTATGTGGAATTAAATTATGGAATGGATTAACCAAAGAAATCAAACAAAGCACCAATATGATTCAGTTGAAGAGACTGTTCAAACTACAAGTGTTCACAAAGTACACAGAACAAGAATTGTGATGAACATCTTGAACCCTTTTTTTTATTGAGACAAAGATTATTTATGTATTTAATATTTGTTTGCTTACTACGGTATATTATTTATTTGTTCACTGTTCTGTTACAAAGAACAAGGAAATTGGATAAAATTGCTATGGTATGAAAAGGGGTAGAATTAAATAAGCTTTGCTCCTCCTACTCCTTTTCGGACGTGCTGCAATGAAACAACTGGAAATATGTGATCATTACAATGTATCGTATGCATGTTCCAAATAAACTGAAACTGAAACTGAACTGAACTTGTCCCTCTCTGGGTTGCGGGGGTGGGGGGTGGGGCTGGAGCCTATCCCAGCTGCATACGGGCGGAAGGTGGGGTACACCCTGGACAAGTCACCACCTCATCGCAGAGCCGTCGAACATTCGTGAAAAGCATAATTTAATGGTTCCATAGAACAAAGATCACAAAAGATAAACATGCTGAAATGAGGTGTTTAAAAGGTGAGCGCTATGGCCTACGTTCAAAATTGTAAAAAATAAAAAAAATGACAGGTATATGAAAGCAAATGTCATAAAGGAGAGTCTTTGTGGCTTGGGTGTGTGCGCTGGGGAGGAGCAAAAAGTCAGCGACACTTGGGACTGAAAAGACATGTTTGCTGCATCTTGTATCACTGATCTGTTTTCTCTTGCAGATGATACATTTAAAAATAAATAGAGGTGATCATGAGGTCACAATAGAACAGGGGTCGGCAACCCGCGGCTCTAGAGCCGATGCGGCTCTTTAGCGCCGCCCTAGTGGCTCTCTGGAGCTTTTTCAAAAATGTATGAAAAATGGAAAAAGATGAGGGGAAAATTTGTTATTTTTTGTTTTAATATGGTTTGTGTAGGAGGACAAACATGACACAAACCTCCCTAATTGTTATAAATCCCACTGTTTATATTAAACATGCTTCACTGATTCGAGTATTTGACGAGCGCCGTTTTGTCCTACTAATTTTGGCGGTCGTTGAACTCACCGTAGTTTGATGTATAACTTTCTCCGACTTTCTCGGACGTGTTTTATGTCACGTCTTTTTCGTCTCATTTTGTCCACCAAGCTTTTGATGTTGTGCGTGAATGCACAAAGGTGAGTTTTGTTGATGTTATTGACTTGTGTGGAGTGCTAATCAGACATATTTGGTCACTGCATGACTGCAAGCTAATCGATGCTAACATGCTATTTGGGCTAGTTATATGTACATATTGCATCATTATGCCTCGTTTGTAGCTATATTTGAGCTCATTTGGTTTCCTTTAAGTCCTCTTGATTCAATTTATATCTCATGACACACTATCTGTATGTAATATGGCTTTTAATTTTTTGAGGCTCCAGACAGATTTGTTTTTGTATTTTTGGTCCAATATGGCTCTTTCAACATTTTGGGTTGCCGACCCCTGCAATAGAAGCACTTTAATTATGTCGCCCTTGATAAACAATTGTTCTATTTTTACATCACTGAGCCAAAAAAGGTGAGAAGGTTATTTCATGTCACAGAAGGAAAATGTAAAAAGTTGCGTAGTCCTACAGACTTCAGGTTGCTGGAACCAAAGGTCATACATGAAATTGTTTGCACTCAGTTATCGAGTGTTTTTTTTTGTACAGTGAAAAAGATTTAAAGATAATGCCCCATTCTCCATTTAGCGTCTTCACACCACCACAGCACTCCCAATGTTCATCTGCAGTGGATGATGTATACCGCCTTTAAAACCTGCTGCAGAGCAGACTAAAGTATATAACGCAGATGGCCCAACTGGAGGAGAAGTCACACTTCACAAGCAGCACCGAGAAGTGCAATATCACACAGAAACAATAAATGGGTTATACTTGTATAGTGCTTTTCTACCTTCAAGGTACTCAAAGCGCTTTGACTGTATTTCCACATTCACCCATTCACACACACATTCACACACTGATGGCGGGAGCTGCCATGCAAGGCGCTAACCAGCAGCCATCAGGAGCAAGGGGTGAAGTGTCTTGCCCAAGGACCCAACGGACGTGACTAGGATGGTAGAAGGTGGGGATTGAACCCCAGTAACCAGCAACCTTCCGATTGCTGGCACGGCCACTCTACCAACTTCGCCACGCCGTCCCCAATAATAGTACCGTGTATGTTTTTAAAAGAATGAAGATGTTTCAAGCAGGGTTCATTGTGTTAACAAGTGTTAGCCCCAAAATGAATAATCACGACAGCAGACAATAGATTCCAGAACAAGAAGTTTCCTGTAGAAGGTGTTAGTTAGTGAATGTTCTGCTGCTGACAAAAGGTTTTCAAGCAGGGTGTCAGACTCATTTTTATTGAGGGGCCACATTGCAATTATGGCTGCCCTCAGAGTATTGACTGTAACAATGAATAACATACAAATATAAAAGTATAATAGTCTCAATACACAGTTTGCAAGAACAACTGTTTTGATTTTTGTATTTTTTACAAAGAGTGATGGATAACATGCTTTGAAATTGTAAGTCAAAGTGACAAGCAGATATTTAAGTATTCGTTTTTGATAACTAAAAATAAGCTTAAAGCATCTTGTTGCATGATCAAATAATATTAAAATGCAGATTACATGCAGTTGCTTGCAGTAAATGTTTTTGTTACAGGGACAAGCAGTAGGAAATGGATGGAAGGATGGAATTGAAAGAACAAATACACCTAGCCAGAAAACGCTGTTTTATTTCCATTTTTTTTGCAGGCCACATATACGTGAACCACATAAAAATTGCATGGCGGGCCATTTAAAATGATGTGGTGGGCCACATACAGTAGGAAGGGGTTTCATATGGCCCCATTCTTAGTGGTTTACTGACACATGAAACGTGCCGAATTTGTGGCAATTTAGCTGCCAGTAGAGTTTTGAATATCTTACAATGTGTTTTGTGGCAATTCCAACTTCGTCCACAGCTGTCAAATGCTATTTGGAGTGGCACTTTCCATCATTTTCAACAGACTGCGTTGCAAAATTATTATTTAAGCCCCCACCTTCATCTGGCGCGAGATCCACCCAGGAAGGGGCCCATATGAAGCCTCCCCACTGTAAAATGATGTGGTGGACCGCATAAAATTACACGGCAGCCCAAATGAAATGACATATAAAATCATAATGCAGCCCTTATTAAATGATGTGGTGGACCACAATAAAATACTGCGCTGGGCAGCAATTTAAAAACATGGTAGGCCACATAAAATTGTATGGTCGGTCAAATAAAATAGGTTGGCGGACCACATATGAGGCGGACAACCACTTTAAATGACTTGCCGGGTCACAATAAAATGATGTAGTGGACCAGATCTGTTTTTAAAGGAAATATAAGTGTCACAATGTGAGTGTGAATGCTTGTTGAATGCATCACCAGCGCATTAGTAATATATTTCCTAAATAAAAATAACGATTGACATAAAAAAAAACAGAGCAGACACCAAAACGCATCAATTGAATTCATTTTAACCAGCCCCTTTAGTCATCCAGCAGCTATGAAATTATGAAAAATTAATTGCTGAACAGACGATATGTCTAAAACATTTTATTTCTGACCTTCCAAAAATGTTAACACACACAGAGCATTCTCATCTGTCCATTGTCTGTCTTTGCAGCGTAAGAACTGATCCTGCAGCCGTGTCTGGAACTGTGTCAGTTTGCACGTCCTTCTGACACGTGCAAAATAAAACGCAAAATAGTGATGATTGTTGATGACTCATATTGCACGTGCTAAATAGTTAAGAGTTGCATTTTCTCCCAGTATTGTGGGCGTTTTGATGAATAGCATATATTTGTACATTAATGAAGACAGAGACGGAAAATGGATGGCACGCCTTATTCTACTCATTTAACAGACGTTTAGTAGATCAGCTTTGCGTGTGGTGTCAGGTTTGCACGCGTTTTAGTACACGCACACCTTTAGTAAATCAGGCCCTTTAAGACTATTTGTTTCGCTTTCTTCTGTCATTTTCATCTAAAAGCTCATTCCAAAAATTTTAATTGATGGTATGAAATATTTGGAGCTGAACTATCACTCAGTTTGCAAGAGCACTCAGTAAAGCACAGACCTCCGCCAAATGAATGGCAGAAATGCAAACCTTGCTTTTACGCTTTGCAAACTGCAGTTGATAATGTTCCACACCAGGCCTGCAGGTGGTAGTAGTCATTTTTTTAAAATGCTTGCTGGGTACCATTTATTTGTTTTCACAATGATAACTAACACTTTGGCGCTGCATAAGCTTGCCCATGCCTCACCTCTATCACAAAGTTCCATGTATCACATTGGTGTCATTTTCATCAAGAAACAATCACATGTTTGAACTATATACGCACACACACTCTATACTCTATTTGAGGACATTATCTGGGAGTGTTGGCTGGCATAAAAATCTGGTGAGCTTTCTGGTTGGCAACAACACGAGCAAGTTCACCGTTTGCATGCAGGATGAGGCACCCTGGTCATGAATAAAACATGGAGGACAATTTTGCCTTCTTTGGAAAAGCGTCAAAGGTATTTTCATGCACTCGCTGCCGTGAAATACAAGCAGGATGGACTCTCATGTGCCTTTTTCAATTATGCATACATGCATGAAACCATGAGGAGGGATTCACGTCTTTGCTTTTAAATGTGAGAGTATTTCCAGTTACTCCACTGATGGCTATAAGACAAATCATTTTAATAATACACATTATAAATATTCAAGAGGGTATGGTGGCCGTGTACTGTGTCACCTCCAAAGTCAGCTGGTGTCTAAGTGCCCTTGAGCCCCACCAGGCCAGAATCACTAATTGGTCCTGATGCTGATGACTTTTTGGTGCATTTAAGTATAGAAAGTATCGCCAATGACCTTGTCCTTGCCTTTTTTGTAAGTGCAGTGTTACCCTAATTTTAGTATGATTGTGTCTTGGCCGAAAATTATCATCAAGCTTTTCATGTTTTTGTATGATCAAACACACATTGTTGACTAAGGGCCTGATCTGCTAAGATCTAAAAACCATGTGCTAAACAGCATGTGCAACGTATACAGTTTTACTATCAGTGGGCGTGTTGCATGTGATCTACTAAGACTACAAATGAAAAGTGGTGCAGACTGCCCTATTTTAAATGAAGTTTTTGCATGTTCTACTGGCATGACTTGCCTTCCACACATATCTGCTCTCCAACCTGTGTGCGATGTTGTTGAACTAACAGCACACATCTATAATCTGCACCACCTTTTCCACAATTTTAGAATCGCAATCTAAAGACAACAGAAACTATTTTTAGCGCTCTGCATCGTAACTGCAGCGCATTCATGCGTCTGTAATGATCCAAACGCAAGAAAATGCTTGTTGAAAGACGTCTTTTCATATAGGAGATATACAGTATTTTTCTGACCATAGGGTGCACCGGATTATAAGGCGCACTGCTGATGAGCGGGGTTTATTCAGGTCTATTTTCATACAAAAGGCGCACCGGATTGTAAGGCGCATTAAAGGGTTCATACTATGATTTTGTTTTTTTCTATATTTAAAACACTTCCTTGTGGTCTACGTAACATGTAATGGTGGTTCTTTGGTTAAAAGGTTCGATAGATTATGTTTCACAGACCATCTTCAAGCCGCTTTCCGACTGTCTCTTCAGGATGCACCATTTTGTGGGCTCCTTCTACCCGTCATCTTTTTTGTACTGGTTGTTGTTAGCGCTTCCATAGCGAGTCTAATTGCAGATATAAGTTAGAACTGTATGCTACTTTATTTTAGACATGGCAACAGCAGAGGATGAATGTCCCACAACAAGAGGATAGAGAAAAAGAAAGAGCTTTTTGACTAAGGCTTTGGCGCAGACTCCACCAACGAACGCGTGCAATTTTTGAGACCTTTGCAGATTCCAAATAAACACCACTACCAATAAGTAAGAAAAGTTGTTTTTTGCATAATATTGGGAAATACAAACACCAGATAACCTAGTAGGTGCCATTTTGGGTTCCTTATTCACGCACCATAATAAGTGTATTATGGTGTACCAAAGTCATACTAAAAAATACAAAAACATTTTGACAGATTTTTGAGGGCCATGTGTGATGTTCTTTGTTCCTAATGAAACATAAACATTTTGATGTTACTTGCTTACAGCTACTTGCTAGAGTCATTCATTGAACAGGCGTCAACTTGCAGTCCACTCGTATCTCTTATGTGTGACTGCTATCTACATGTCACACTTACTACATGTACATGTAACAAATACAATTTCTTAGAGGTCAATATTCACAACTACTATGATGATGTACATTAGGCGCACTGTCGATTTTTAAGAAAATTTAAGGATTTTGAGTGTGCCTTATTGTCCGAAAAAAAACGGTATTATAACAATATATTTACTAAACTAAAAAACTAACAGCATTTAAAAAAAAACCATGCCAGCCGACACCAAAACACATTAATTTAATTTGCAGGAACTGTAAAATTATTAAATGATATTACTTAATAGACGACATGGTTAATATTTATTTATGACAATGTCCAAATATGTTGACACACATGGACAGAGGATTGTCTATCCATCGTTTGTCTTTGCAGCATGAGCACAGCCATGCACGTAACTGTGTCAGTTTGCACATACTTTTCAGACGTGCTAATTAAAGACGCAAAATAGTGCCTGCAGAACAGTGATCCGTCTTGATCAATCACATTGTGTGTGCTGAATGATTATATTTGCGTTGAATTGCAATATTGTAAGTGTTCTGATGATCAGCATATATTTTGTATGTTCATGAAGACAGACACTTTAAATGGAAGAGACTCAAAGAGACACAAGTAGCTCATCCTGTCACGACTTCGCAAAAACATCAGGACCTTGAGATGATTCTTAAAAAGACACTTCTTGGCGTGTTTCGTGTCGTTGTCATGCTGAAAGACCCAGTCAATACCCATCTTCACTGCTCTTACTGAGGGAAGGAGATTGTTGGCCAAGATTTCACGATACATTCTCCCCTCAATATGATGCAATCGTCGTGTCCCCTTTGCAGAAAAAGCATCCCCAAAGAATGATGTTGACGCCTTTGTGCTTCACAGTTGGGATGGTGTTCTTGGGATTGTTTTTATCCTTCTTCTTCCTCCAAACACGGCAGATGGAGTTCAGACCAAAAATCTCAAATTCTGTCTCATCCGACTACCTGACCTTCTCCCATTCCTCCTCTAGATCATCCAAATGATCATTGGCAAACTTCAAATAGACCTTGACACGCGCTGACTTGAGCAAGGGGGACCTTGCGTGTGCAGGAGTTGAAGAGTACATGCTTTGTAAGTGGGAAATCGTGCAAAATCAGCAGTGTATCAAATACTTGTTCTCCTCACTGTACCAAAATACAACATCTATATAACAGGTCCTGACATCTTGTCTGTCCCTCACTCCAGACTCACAAATAGAGGAGACAGAGCCTTTTCGGTGGCTGCCCCCAAATTATGGAACAATCTGCCTCCGCACATTAGGGCTGCAAAAACACTTGAGCACGTTAACCTTGCTAAAAACACACCTATTTTTACCAGCACTCTGCAGTTACCACCTTGATTTTATCTTGTTTTACAACACTTTCGACTAAAATTTGCTGTTATTTTTTTTTACTGTATATTGTAGTATTCACAGTTTTACTGCTCTTATTGTCTTATGTGCCCTGTGCAGCACGTTGGTCAACTTCAATTGTTGTTAAGTGCTGTACAAATAAAGTCTGACTTGACTTGACCCGGGCAGATGTAGCTTATTAGCTTTGGTAGGCAGTCCTATCTAGGAGAAGGAAAACTCAGAACAAGAAACCTGGACCTTCGAGGAAGGTTGGGCGTGAGGTCAGCGCCGTCACCTCGTAAAAACTACAGAAGCTACAAAAACGACTACCCAAGAAACTCCAGTCCTGGGAGAGGAAAGTCCTGGAAATATGACGCGCTGGAGCCAAAACCGAAAGGGAGCTTCAGTGCCCACAACCCTTATGTTGACTAGGGCAACCACCACCATTGGTGCATGGAACTATAAGACCATGTACGAGGCAGGGAAGGCAGTGCAAGTGTCAGCCGAAATGCGCAGATCATCATCCTGCTTGGACTGAGCGAGACTAGATGGCTGCAAGCCGGACAAACAAGACTGGCTACGGGAGAAATCTTGTTGTACTCAGGACATAAAGACGAAAACGCAGCACACACAGAGAACGTAGCAATCATGCTTTCAAGTACAGCTCAGAAAGCCTTAATTGGATGGCAAGCACATGGCTCAAGAATGATTACGGAAAGTTTTAGGACTAAGAAGAAGAACATCAAAATGAATATGATCCAGTTATACGCACCTACAAATGATCATGAAGAAAAATCCAAATAATAATTTTACAACAGACGACAAGCAGTCCTAAACAACCTGAAGGACAAAGATGTGAACATTTAATGCAAAAGTGGGATCAGACAACAGAGCGTACGAGGAAGTGGTTGGACAGCACGCTCTCGGAGAGATGAATGAGAATGGAGAGAAAGTTGCAGACCTATGCAGATTAAACAACAACGTCATCGGGGGCAGCATCTTCGCCCACAAGAGGATATATAAAGCCACTTAGGTAGGTCAAGGTCAAGAAAGGAGACCTTAGTAACTGCGAGAACTATGGAGGCATTACGCTCCTGATAGAGAGGCTGAGGACTTCAGACTCAGAGATCACCAGGCGGGCTTCAAGCGAGACAGATCATGCATCGACCAGATCACATCATTGTCAAGCAATCCCTTGAGTGGAACTCCCTTTTGTACGTCAACTTTGTAATTTCCTCAAGGCCTGTAACAGCCTGACATGTTGTGGCAACTCCTCCGGCACTACAGGATCCAAGCTAAACTGACCCGACTCATCCAGAAATCCTACGAGGGAATGTCCTGCCAGGTCGTCTACAGAGGCCAGCTGACCAGACGCTTTGACATAAAAACTGGTGTACGTCAAGGATGCCTCTTATCACCGTTTCTGTTACTCCTCACCCTCGACTGGGTGATGAAGCACACGACGAATGGAAAGAAAAACGACATCCAGTGGACCTGCTGGTCACAGCAAGACGACCCGGACTTTGCCGACATCTTTGCCCGTCTCGCATCAGATGACGGCAAAAACGTCAAATCGAGCCTATTCCGCTTTGCAAATTGGCATCCACATCCACCCCCTGTAGGCCAAGATCCTGAAGATCAACTCTACCAGCACAGAGCCAGTGAAGCTTAGTGACAACAACCTGGAATAAGTGGAGACCTTCACATATCTAGGCAGTATGGTGAACCAACAGGGAGAAACGGACACGAACGTGAAAACTCGCATTGGAAAGGCAAGGGCATCCTTCATCACCCTCAGAAACATCTGGAGATCCCACCTCATCACAACGCGCACCAAGATTTGCCTGTACAAATCGAACATCAAATCTGTCTAGCTGTACAGATATGAAACATGGCGATCAACAAAAAACACCACCAAGAGAGTACAGACCTTCATCAATTTCTGTCTAAGAAGGATCCTCAACATCTACTGGCTGGAAACCTTCAGCCACACAGATCTCTGGCAAAGAATAAACCATGCACCAGTGGAGGAAGAGATCAGGAGGAGAGTTGATTTCCCCCTCAGAAAACCAACATCTAATATCACCTGCCAGGCACTGACCTGGAAACCCCAGGGGAAGACAAAGCGAAGAAGACCAAGAAACACGTGGAGAAAGGACCTGGGGGCTGACGCCAAGCAGACCAGTTACACGTGGAGGGAGCTAGAAAAGATCGCCCAGGACAGAGGACGATGGCGCAGTGATGTTGATTCCCTATGCTTATTGAAAGACATTTAGCTGTTAACTTTGCTCAAATAAAAATGCTGCAGGACTGCTTGTATCGGAGCTTATATCGGAAGTTTTATTTGCAAGCTTATTGTTGTACTTGTTTTTCTGCTGATATCGGATCGGTACACATCTGTTTGATGTACAGTATATATATATTGCTATTCCTTATAAAGAATATTTGCTTATACTAAGAGGAATCAGTTGTCAATTTCAGAGTCCTGATGACATACAAAGCAATACCATCCCATTGACAAGCCATTGCAAGGTACTATGATACTTTTACCCTCTAAACCAGGGGTGTCAAACTCGTTTTCATTGAGGGCCACACCGCAGTATGGCTGTCTTCAGAAGACCGCTTGTAACCGTGAATAATTAATGAATATAAATGTAAAGGGATTCACCTGGCAGTTCAGTCGCTTATTTTTCTCGTAATATTTACAGGTTTTTTTTTACAGCATATTACTGCAAATACAAAAACGGTACTATAGTTTCATTATGGTTAAATTCTGGCAAATAAGCTGCCAGATTTACCATAAAATCTATTGTCATTTTTGTAGGGTACAATTTGATGGATAACTTGCCTTGAAATTACAAGTCAAGCAGATGTTATTTTTATTTTAACTAACAAAAAGTTTTAAATACAGTATATGATGGTATTATATTTATTGCATTAAGTAATGTTAATGTTTAAAAAATATGCAATAGCATGCAATGCGTTTTGTCTGTCAAAATGCAAAGAACAAATACCATTTATAAGAAAAGATAAAGCACTTTACTGACACATATTTTAAGGCTTTCGCAGGCCACATTAAATTATTTGGCAGGTCAGATCCGGCCCCTGGGCTTTGGGCTTGACTCCGCAGTGAGTCTTAAACTGTAGCCCGTCTAGTGGTACACGATAGAAGTCTGTAAATATGAACTGTGGAGTGTCATTGTTGATGATGTTTGTGCATTGTGTGTGTAATGTGCCAAAAATATTAAATATTAGGGATGTAATGTTATTATAGATACCATGGTAATGCAATTTTAAAGTCTTTACAATGATGCTGTGACGTGTGACGGTATCAAACAAAAACTTGGTGTGTAGTTTTTTTTCTGGCGCTTTAGCCAGACTTCAATACATCTCCTTTGTTCTTTTTGTTCAGTGCGAGAGCCGCATACAAAGCTGTGTGTGGAACGCCGTAGACAGGAAGTGAAGTGTGTTCGTAGTAGATAAGAGGAATAGTTTTTTGGACATTTCCTGAAAAAATAATCAAAATCCAATCCATCCATAACTTTTTGAGTTATGTTGCTAACAAACACACAAACAAACCCTGGCCAAAACATAACCTCTTTGGCGGAGGTTAGAAAGTCTGCGTTCTGCAAAAGCAAAGCGCCCCAGTCCAGCCGGTCACCGCGCACCGCAAGGAGGGAAATTAACAAAAAAAAAACTGTACACTGCAGGAAATATGAGTAAAATGAAAAACGACATTATTAATCCTCAATCCAAACTACTTGATTAATCCTCAATCCAGCCATGTATTTTCTACTGCTTGTCTCTCTCAAGAGAAAATATATTTTATATGTTACCATGAATTGATTAACATGGACCTCGACTTAAACAAGTTGAAAAACTTATTCGGGTGTTACCATTTAGTGGTCAATTGTACAGAATATGTACTGTACTGTGCAATCTACTAATACAAGTTTCAATCAATCAATCAATATTGGAAGCCAGTGAAGCTAAACATCAGTTTATGAGGCATTTCCATTATCAAAAGTCATTGTGTGAGTTAACATTTCTGAGAAACAGCATTTTCCGAACTGATGTACAATGATGTCCAATGTAGAGGACACTGTTTCTCATAAAGTAAAAGTTGAAAGAGACTGAAGTGAACATTATCGTGCTACACTGGATTATTATAACTTTAAAGTAACTAAACTGTATGTCTTTTTTAATATTTGCTTGGAACAGTGGATGTCCCTGCACAATTCTTTGCACTTAAACATACATGTGTGCCGTAATGAATATGATTAAAATATTTGAGCATTATGTTTGTGTTCAATTACAGTAAGTGTGTTTATCCTAAACATTCCTGCCACCTAATTTTACACTTTATAGCATATTTACTCGGAGAGCCAAGTGTTTTCTGAGGTGGTACTTGGTGAAAAAAGTTTGACTACCACTGCTCTTACCCATTTCTGTGAGTGGCGAACCCTGACGAAATCAACAAGAGCAGCTCATCGGTTGTGTTTTTTGTGCTAGTGTGCTACGTCCCACCTGGTGGATACTCATTGTGGTTCTCCTCATCAGAGTCAGCAAAGACTTCAGCCAGCTCTTGGTCCGACATGTCGGTCAGCTCGGTGAGGTCTAGGAGGTCAAAGTGGACTTCTAAAGATGACACACTGCTCAGAGGTTCTGTGGGTAAAGAGTAAAGGCACACATTTGAATCTGCAAAGGCAGCAACAAATCTAAACGAAGTTGACTTGTACTACTTCCTTATGTGATACAAAAACAGATCCTTGCCTTCTGCATATGTAAACGCTAATTCACCACATTTGTTTAAGTTAAAGTACCAACGAGTGTCACACACACACTAAGTGTGGTGAAATGTGTCCTCTGCATTTGACCCATCCCCTTGTTCATCCCCTGGTAGGTGAGGGGAGCAGTGAACAGCAGCGGTGGCCACGCCCAGGAATCATTTTGGTGATTTAACCCCCACTTCCAACCCTTGATGCTGAGTGCCGAGCAGGGAGCTAATGGGTCCCATTTTTATAGTCTTTGGCATGACTCGGCGGGGTTTTGAACTCACGACCTGCCGATCTCAGGACGGACACTCTAACCACGAGGCCACTGAGCAGGTTGGATGGTACATGAAGGGCTGCTTGAATTAGTTTGGTGTGAAACAAACCTGACATACGTCCTTTGAGAGTTTGAGCGACCTCTGACCTCACTAATGTGCCCACTCCAATATTTTGTCTTTTCAGACGAATGGAAGCTGTCACAGCTACAAAAGGCAAGTATCTATTTTTCTTCATTCTGAAGCAGATTGAGGCGTTTCCACGTGAGTCGAGTCAGCCTGTCAACTGTGGATGAATCCCTCCACAGGCTGTGTGGGTGTTCAAAAGGCTTCCACGAGAAGCTGTTAATATTCTCTTCCAGGCTGCAGTAACGCTGCTGTGGAAAACAAAGACAAATGGCAGCTTTCTCTGTCGGCTTTCTATTCTGTGCTGAGATGCACATGGAAGTGTTCCCTTGGGGAGTTCAGTAATGACCCATCCCTGATTACAGTATAAATTGTGGCGCTTTGACGGATCAGACCTCTCCTGCCAAGACACTATCGAGGGAGAGGAGATGAAAGGAATGGGATGGTAATGTGAAAGTGAAGAAATAGAATACATGATGAAAATGTTTCCAAAAAATGTCAACACCTCTTTTTATGCACGGCTTGTTTTTTTCTATTTCTTTAATCCCCATTCCTCTTGTTTTCTCTACCCCACTCCCCTTCTCCTTAAATAATTGATCAGTGCGCTTTGTCTCCCAGACAGGGTGAAAAACTGCCTCCATCGCCAAAGCTAATCAGGGTAGGCCTTGCTTGTGTGTGAATTGACACCTGGGTTAAACCACAAATGAAAGATTTAAAGCTGTACCCGGCAGTCAAATGTGTACCGAATCATTTGACATATCGCAGCTATTGCCAGCATGCCTTTAATCCCATCCTAAATATTCATTATTATTGTATTAATTTGTGGGAAGTACAGGCCTCAATGGTATGGTAATTAATTTGGGAAACTATATATAATGTGGCATTTGCATTGATCCTACAAGAAACAGAAAATGATTGCATGTCCACTAATGAATGTGACAGATATAATTATTGTTTAATCAATCTCCAAATTCCAAGATGCTATTTTGCAACAATTTAAAAGAAGTCTCCCAGACGTCCCACTATAGTGTATTCCTAATGACATTTAAACGGCTTAAAAGTACTTTTAGTCACCAGCCCTACTGCGAACATCCGTTTTGTGTGTGTCTGTAGCTTAATCTGTAGTCTGTAGCTTAAAGGGTAACTGCACTTTTTTTTTTTAGAATTTTGCCTATTGTTCACAATCATTATGAAAAACATGACGATGAATGTTTTGGGTTTTTTTTGCATTCTAAATATTAAATTAATGTGATCAAAAGTTTGCTTACAATGGAGCCTATGGGAGCCACGCAATTTTGCCTATAAATCCCTTAAAAAAACATCCAAACACCTCCATTAGTTTTATATACATGATGTAAGTATATATGTAATGTAGTAACAAGCACATTTAATTTACAGCGCATTAATTTAAAAAACGCATCACAACGTTTGCTTTTTTTTTTTCTTGATCACTGATTTCTGCGAACTTTATGAGAGCCAACAAACATTATAAAACATCACTTACTGTACAATGTCTGCTGTTTTTAGGATGCCGACTGCTGGATGAAGAATGACTCATAATCCTCACAAAGAAATGGTGTGTGCGGAGGGCGGGGTGGACCTAGCGTCTTTTCGTGTCGTTCTGGCCATTTCCGAGTCCTAAATGGCTGTCAAAGTGTTCCAACTTGTCGGAATACCTACTCAGATGTCTTTTGTCCAGGTGAGATGCATGATTTATGATCTAGAATAAACTTACAGGGAGTAAGGAAGTGAGGAAGCAGCAGACCATGATGTAAACATAGTGACACACAGAAGTGATCACAGCGCAGCTATGAAAAAGTTTGTCTACGTTTGCGATTATAAGAACAATATCACTGATACTTGGTCAATATTCAAATTACGAAATGTAAATGGAGTATTGTTGTCGGTTTTTCAATGGTTATTTATTGGATTTTATGGGTGAAATAGAGGACCTCCCATCGGCTCCACTGTAAGCGGACTTTTATTTACGATTATTTAATATTTCAAATGTATTAAAAAAAATACCACCGTCATCATGTCTTTCAAAATGATAGTGAACGATAAGCAAAATTCCAAAACAAGTGCAGTTTCCCTTTAATGGTAACGAGCTGTGTTAGTTTTTCCCCAACATGCATACAATTATAATATCATACATCACATAATTACAGTTTCTCATTACAGCATGTCCGTAAAGGAGTAGGAAGAAGCAGAGCTTATTTAATTATACCCCTATTCGTATCATAGCAATTACTGAAGGCTTTTTGTCTGCAGCATGCTAAAATGACATGTTGCACATGACTTAACAGTCTCAGTAGCACATGCAAAGTTGATCTGCTTTTTTTAAATTAGACTTTTTTTGGGACCAATGGACTTCCATCCATCCATCTTCTTCCGCTTAGCCGAGGTCGGGTCACGGGGGCAGCAGCCTAAGCAGGGAAGCCCAGACTTTCCTCTCCCCAGCCACTTTGTCCAGCTCTTCCCGGGGGATCCCGAGGGGTTCATAGGCCAGCCGGGAGACATAGTCTTCCCAACATGTCCTGGGTCTTCCCCGTGGCCTCCTACCGGTCGGACGTGCCCTAAACACCTTCCTAGGGAGGCGTTCGGGTGGCATTGACCAGATGCCCGAACCACCTCATCTGGCTCCTCTCGATGTGGAGGAGCAGCGGCTTTACTTTGAGCTCCTCGGATGACAGAGCTTCTCACCCTATCTTTAAGGGAGAGCCCTGCCACCCTGTGGAGGAAACTCATTTTGGCCGCTTGTACCTGTGATCTTTTCCTTTCGGTCATAACCCAAAGCTCATGACCATAGGTGAGGATGGGGACGTAGATCAACCAGTAAATTGAGAACTTTGCCTTCCATGAAGATGCCACACCGATCCGCCTGTCGATCTCACGATCCACTCTACCCCCACTCGTGAACAAGACTCCGAGGTACTTGAACTCCTCCACTTGGGGCAGGGTCTCAGGGGAGATGGCACTCCACCCTTTTCCGGGCGAGAACCATGGACTCGGACTTGGAGGTGCTGATTCTCATCCCAGTCGCTTCACACTCGGCTGCGAACCAATCCAATGAGAGTTGAAGATCCTGGCCAGATGAAGCCATCAGGACCACATCATCTGCAAAAAGCAGAGACCTAATCCTGCAGCCACCAAACCGGATCTCCTCAACGCCCTGACTGCGCCTAGAAAATCTGTCCATAAAAGTTATGAACAGAGGGTCAGCCTTGGCGGAGTTCAACCCTCACTGGAAACGGGTCCGACTTACTGCCGGCAATGCGGACCAAGCTCTGACACTGATCGTACAGGGAGCGGACCGCCACAATCAGACAGTCCGATACCCCATATTCTCTGAGCACTCCCCACAGGACTTCCTGAGGGACATGGTCGAATGCCTTCTCCAAGTCCACAAGCACACGTAGACTCGTTGGGCAAACTCCCATGCTCCCTCAAGGACCCTGCCGAGAGTATAGAGCTGGTCCACAGTTCCACGACCAGGATAAAAACCACACTGTTCCTCCTGAATCCGAGGTTCGACTATCCGGCGTAGCCTCCTCTCCAGTACACCTGAATAGACCTTACCGGGAAGGCTGAGGAGTGTGATCCCACTATAGTTGGAACACACCATGTGGTTCCCCTTCTTAAAGAGAGGAACCACCACCCCGGTCTGCCAATCCAGAGGTACCGCCCCCAATGTCCACGCGATGTAGCAGAGTCTTGTCAACCAAGACAGCCTCACAGCATCCAGAGCCTTAAGGAACTCCGGGCAGATCTCATCCACCCGCGGGGCCTTGCCACTGAGGAGCTTTTTAACTACCTCAGCAACCTCAGCCCCCAAAATAGGAGAGCCCACCACAGATTCCCCAGGCACTGCTTCCTCATAGGAAGACGTGTTGGTGGGATTGAGGAGGTCTTTGAAGTATTCTCTCCACCGATCCACAACATCCGCAGTCGAGGTCAGCAGAACACCATCCTCACCGTACACGGTGTTGACATTGCACTGCTTCCCCTTCCTGAGGCGGCGGATGATGGTACAGAATCGCTTCGAAGTCGTCCGGAAGTGACAATGCAAGAGCTGTTGCAATGCATTGTGGGACTTGTAGTATCAATGTGTTTTAAATTGATACTAACTGGCTAGTGTAGACTAAAATATGGTCGTCAGTCTCTCAGAGTTGGAGTCAATGTTTGAAATGATTATTAAAATACATTATAATTACTACTATTGCCAAAGGTATTTTTTAGGGTCTAAATACGGCCATGATCCAGGGCTAATGGATGCCTGTGCGACAGTTCGCTGTGTCAACCTGCTTCTATGCTGGACAATGAGTCGACAGCCTGTGGCTTTTAGCTCACTGGCTAGCACTGCTCGTATCCTCAACCAGTGAGGACTTGTGGAGCCGTGTAAGCAGGCCCACAGGTGAGCTGCGCTGCCAGGTGGCAAGGCTGGCTAGTGGGTCACAGACATTAGCCTCCGGATGAGCTGTCAAAAAGGGTTCAGTTAGTGAAGCAGATAAAAGCTGCCTTGTCACCCATGGAGCCCCAGTATTCAGCGCTGTGTAGCACTGATGCACAATGAGAGCTTTCAGCATTACAACCCTGTGCTGCAGCCATCGTTTAAGGATTTAATAGTGTACTTTAAATGTCTAGTTAATAATAGGCTTTTTACAACGGAAAGTAAACCATTCATTTTGATTGAATTGTACTTTAAAGCATAAAAATAAATATAAACATATTTTTTATTTGAATGATCCTTATTGCATAGATGATTAGACACATCTGATATTAATCAGTTAACCTGCTAAAGCAGGGGTGTCAAACTCAAATACAGAGTGGGCCAAAATTTAAAACTGAACAAAGCCACGGGCCAAGGTTGAACAAATTAACCTTTTAATATCGACCCAAACAAGTTTTGCATTGAATATTGAACATGCAAGGCTTATATAACTTTATAGTGACATGCAAAATCGAGTTTCAAATAATACTAATAATAATAAAAAAATAGCAATGGCATATCAAATAAAATGTAAATAAAAATTGGATGCCTCTTTTCTATTTGCAGCCTTCTGAGGTAAATATCAAAATAAACTTTTTCCACAGGCTAATAATACATTTGAAAATAAAATAACAATAATGAATGAATCAAACATTCAAGCCTTGAAGTGGCAAGAGAAAGTGCATGAATAAAACGTTAATTATTGCTCAGTTTGCTACACTGATTTGCTTTAACACTGAATATGGAACAAGCAATGCTTATATAACTTAATAGTGCAAAATCAACTTTCAAAAAACAAACGGGAAAACATCAACGGCATATTAAATACAATTTAAATAAAAAATGGAATGCCTCTTTTCTATTTGCAGCCTTCTGAGGTAAATATCAACATTAACTGTTTCCAGAGGCTAATCAATTTTAAAATAAAATAACAATGAATAAATTAACCATTCAGGCCTTTTTACTGCTCAGTTTGTGACACATTGATCTAATCTGATGTGCCCAAGCCAGATACCTGGCATCTTTTCTTGGATGCTAGTTCATTAATGTCGGGGCTCAGGCTTTGAGCTGAGGCAACCTTCATTATCAAACGAAAGTGTTCATCAGTCAGACGTATCCTGTGAGACGTTTTCGTCATATTCATTGAGGAGAAAAGTTGCTTACATAGATAAGTGCTGCCGAACACGGAGAGCAATTGAGCAGCTTGGGTGCGGAGCTGAGGCATTGTGTTGAGAGGTTGAGGTGGGGCGGGGGGCGCGGTGTTTTGGTGGTAGCGGGGGTGTATATTGTAGCGTCCCGGCAGAGTTAGTGCTGCAAGGGGTTCTAGGTATTTGTTCTGTTGTGTTTATGTTGTGTTACGGTGCGGATGTTCTCCCGAAATGTGTTTGTCATTCTTGTTTGGTGTGGATTCACAGTGTGGCGCATATTTGTAACAGGTTAAAGTTGTTTATACGGCCACTCTCAGTGTGACATGTATAGCTGTTGATCAACTATGCCTTGCATTCACTTGTGTGTGTGTAAAAGCCGCATATATTATGTGACTGGGCCGGCACGCTGTTTGTATGGAGGAAAAGAAGACATGACAACATGTTGTAGAGGACGATAAAAGCAGTGCCTTTAAGGCACGCCCCCAATATTGTTGTCCGGGTGGAAATCGGGAGAAATTCGGGAGAATGGTTGCCCCGGTAGATTTTCGGGAGGGGCACTGAAATTCCGGAGACTCCCGGGAAAATCGGGAGGATTGGCAAGTATGAGTATTTGCGGTGAATGTGGTATTATACAGCAGCACCGCCGCTGTATAATACCGGCGGGTCAGCTCTAATGTTAATTTGATTTTGCCTCAAGGGCCAAATTAAATTACATGGCGGGCCAGAGTTTGACACCCATGTGCTAAAGCAATTATCCACCCATTAAGACATCCCCTTTACCAACCAGTACCTACTTTATATCCTTATCAACATCTCATGATCTCTCTCTGTCGCGCCTTCCATTGTACTCACGTCTCTTCTCGGAGATGTGCAGAAGGCTGGCGGTGTGTCCTGCGAAGCCAGCTTCCTCCTCCTCTTCCTCGCCTGCAGCATACTGCTGGAACAGCTCCTGAGAAAGGTCACCTGAGCTGGAGAGCTTTAGCAGCTTCTGGATGTCTTTATTAGGCTCTAATAGAGCACAAACACACAGGATGCAGACATTGGTAATGGGAGTTGTAGCCATATGCACTTCAGTGGATGTTTGGCTCATTTAACATTTCGATCTTAAAACTCAAATGCGGAAAAAAGCTCAAAGTAAAACTGAGCAACACGTCAAAGGGAAGTAAGTAGAAAATTTTACTCCATTGGGCATTTACATTTTTTATCTGGCATCTCTTCATACATTGTCGTATCTTGCACGTTGTATCTGAATTAGGCACTTTAAATGCAGACATTTACAAATACAGCATTGATTAGGCCAGATTTGAGTGGCATTTTGCAAGATGCAGCAGTTGTGTGTATATTTTTTGTGTGATGAAAGAGTAACAGATGGCTGATGGGCTGTGCCAGATGGCAAGTGTCATTTACGTTCGCATGATTATTTTTTTTTATCTCCTAACAAATAAAATATGTGAAGATAGGAAGAGAACATGACACACTATCATTGATCATTGAATTCTATTGATTGCTTGCCTCAGAGAGTGATAACAATAACATAATGTTTGCTGTTGGCATTGTTAGAATGCTTAATATTTACACCGCAAAACAGCTTTGATTTGTTTTAGCTTATTCGTGTCATAGAACTCTGAGAAGTAGTAACCTCATTCTAGGTTTTAACCTATTTTCTGCTCTGTTGTCCACTATTTAATTTGCAACAGTCTGTTTTGGCGAATAAGTATAACGAATAATTAATATAGTGAATGAATAATTATATCATTTTTATTGATATTTTGGTCGGATGAATGGGCCTGAATGTATATAAGATTTATTTCCACATACGAAAAGGCCTGGGTCGGATATGAAAAAATTTGGAATTGCACTGTTCACACTGACATAAAAAATCCAATACAGGTCGCATATGGGCAAAAAAATTCAAAGTGTGAACAAAGGCCAAAGGCAAGTCAAGTACTTTTAAGACTATCATGACAAATTTAATCAAGCAATCCATTATGTGCGAGATTAGAACAACTCTTCAGACAGGTGACCCATGGGCGATAGAACCCGAAGATGTTGATGACTAAATGGGGCACAGTGTAGGACATGGGCCTTCCTCCAGTATATTGTGGAAGAGCGACAAAGCTTTCAATCCAATATGCCCAAGTTCAAATGATTTTTCGTTCGTTGACAAATGGTGTCAGAAGTTGGATCTGTGTGGCCATTTGTGATGTGCCTAGTTTTAATCTCTGTGCACTCGTTTTCATCATTGCAGTCTTTGGAGAGCACGGAATTCTCGTGTCTGGGAGTAAGATTTTAGTGCAACATTTTCTGTGGCTGATAAGACAAATACATGAGAGGCAGCTCCGGCGGCAAAAGCCACAGATAGAGGTCAATCCTTATGATGGGGTATGGTGTCCTGTTGCAGTTGCTTCCTCTTTTTCGTATTTGCTTCGTAGATTTTGGCCAGGGTTGTTTCATATGGGAGCATTTCGGTGCGGACAACGAGCTGCTATTTGAGCGGTCGTGAGCTTTAGCTTCCTAAGTAGCTGGACTGATGTCAAAAGACTTAAGGTCTTGCTTCCAGACGTCCCTGTAGTGTAGTTGGGGGCGGCCAATGGATCTCTTACCAGATGCCAGTTGCCCAAAGAGGATATCTTCTGGCATTTGTCCATCGTCCATCCGCCGGACATGGCCAAGCCAACAGAGACGGTGCTGCCTCAAAGGCGAGAACATGCTGGTAAGTTGTGCTCTCTCCAGGATTGTCTTGTTGGTGATTCTGTCTGCCCAGTAAGCACCTCAGGCAGCGAAGGTGTAAGAGTTCAGACAATGCTTTTGGTGTGAGTATAGCGTCCTGGTTTTGCTGCTATTCAAGCGTGTGCTTTGATGACACAAGGTCTGTAAACCTGCGTATTTGTGTAGACTGTGAGCTTTCCATTATTCCACACTCGACTTGTGAGCTTTCAATAAATGCTAGCAGAGTTTCCAATGTGGCTGCTGAGTTCAGCATCGAGTGACAGGTTGTCAGTGATTGTGGATCCAAGGTTGGTTAAGAAGTTTGCGGCTTGCAGTGTGTAATACCCTGTCCCATTGTCTTTGTTTTGCCTTTGATGATGGGTATACTAAAGTCTTTGCAAGCTGGGCTGAACTGGTCCAAAGGGGTTTGCAGGTGCTCCTGGGTGTAGGCTACCACTGCTCTTTGCACTAGATCAATGTATATGGGACAGGTTCCCGGATAATCAGAATGTTGAGCCTGTGTGAGACATGCACCCGCCTCTGGAAATGAGAGACAGTGGGCGAGTACATGCCGTCACTACAGTTGTCCATGTAGTCTGGCTAACATTACTAATAGCCTGGTTCTCTAGAGTTGTTGTCACTGTTTAGGTTTTCCAATCCGAAGGACTGAGGGTCAAATCTGTGTTGTGAGGTTACTAGTCTTCAGTATGTCAATAAAAATGGCGTAGAAGTAAGATGATCATTTGTGATGCTGTTTGTGGCGTATTCAGTTGAGAAAGACTCTTGGAACTGGTGACCTCTGGGGTATAAACCCCGATGATGTAATATGGAGTATGTGTCTCGCTGAAATTGGGTGTGATAGGATAATCTGGCATCCTACTACTTAGAGCAAGGGTGCCCAAACTTTTTGCCTCTAAATACCAAAATAAAAATGTGTCAATGGGCTGCGGGCCAAACATAGCTATGTTTAAGCCTACAGTAGCCCCATGACTGAAGAGTTTATCCCCATACCGCCATATATAATGTAGCTGAGATCGTACGCGCCGATCTACATTTCTGCCAGTGGGTGCTCGGACGGGCGGCAAATCTGACGCTACTTTTATGAGGCTATGTCTACACTAAGCTGGATAATAATTATTTAGCCTAAGCCCCATTTTCGCCACACTAAACTATCGTTTAAGGGTCCCCTCCTCGGACAATTTTTTACACGGGTAAGTGCGCCGTCTATTTCTTGAATCTCCAGCTCTTAGCTTTGTATGGACTCATTGATCGTGTACAAACTGAGTTCGGAGAGGAAGTGATGCCAGAAAGACAGCGCCCCACACAGGAAGTGACGTCAGAAAGAACGTGCCACAGCCAGCTTCACAATAAAGCGGTTTCGTAACTCGGAGGTAACCACTGGAAATATGGAGGCGAGTCATCCAAACATGCCCATGTTTCTCCTTCCGCCTGTACAGACGCTTGTGGAAATCACACATAAATACCTTAAGAGAAAGCGATTGCAGCTATTTCCGATACAACACTTCTCAGACGGTAAGAGAACTGTCCAGGTCAGCTGTGACTATACTTACCAAAAAACTTTGTCCATTTGTCGAAGGAGAGTCAACGAGAATGCGGGCTCCCGTGGATGTAATAAAAAAAGGTAGCGTGTGCTTTGTATTACCTGGCCAACGAGGGAAGACTATGGAAAACAGCGAATGCTTTTGTGCTGGCAAAGCAGACTGTATCAGTTATTGTCCGCCATGTATGTCACAGACTCAACGTCTAAGTCCAGAGTATATAAAGTCACCAAAAACAAATGGACAATGAAGGTGAAGGCAAAAGAGTGAGGAGTGTCCTGTTCAGATATCTAAATCCCGAGATTGATTGTTGTCAAATATTTTTAGTCACATTGTGTACTTTCACATGTTTATTAAATTTGATTCATTTATAATGGCTCAGGTGTGATTCACTACAATATTGTCCCACAGCCCACTGGATTCCAGTTAATTGAAATACCACAACACTGGATATTGTTCAGATAAGTTAAATATAAGAACTTGCACACAAAGCAACACTGGAGGTGACTATGAATTGCATATTTTCCGCGCATGCATATTAGGTTGCGTTGCGCCGGCTGACGGAGGGGGTCTTAAACGACCATTGTGTGTGTGGACAAGGATAAGGTTAGGTGGGATTTACCCTCGATAACCTTAGCCGGCTTATTGTAGAAGGGGCCTGAGCATGCGCGGTTTTTGCTTGGTGGTGAGAAAGAATTTGCCATCAATCCCACATGGGTGCTCGGCATTGTCCCGTGGGTGCTTCAGGGCCCGAGCACCCACGGGATCGGCGCCTATGGTAGAGATCATCCAGTAGTTAGCCTTCCATAAATGTCTTCAATTATTGTTTGAGCTTGAAAGACGTCAGTCTGAAATTTGGGAGAATACCCTTTTGGCCAATAAAAGGATTGGATGTGCCAAAATTCTCATTTTGGGCACACCTCTCTTTAAACTGCTTAGAGGTTCCTGACAAATGGTGTCTGAATTGGGATCGGTTAGGCCATCTGTGGATGGGGATATGTGGTACATGGGTAGTTTGATGGAAATATAAAATACCTTCAACAGAGCCTGCCTCAAGCTGTCATTCTTCCATGTGATTCAGACTGGCAGAAGGTGATGGATGACAAAACGAGAAAAAAATATATATGGAGTGGGTTTGCCAAATGCTAAACCAAGTGTCTCAGCAACATAAATCAATAGTTATTCATTTGCAGCACTGGCAGAAAGAATTAATCTCACTTTCATCAGAACAACGTGACGTCAACAGCAACTATACTTTGATATACTGTACACTGCTGGACACTTCATTAGGTATACATAAAGAATTGATAATAATTGCTACACTGCATCATATATGGATGTATTTCTGATATTCAGAGGCATAGTTATTTAATGGAAAATTCAGATCTATACCTACTGTACCTAATAAAGTGGCCTCTACGTTGATATCATAATAAAACTCCTTGTGACCCTCCAGCCCATAAATGAATCTATATGTTTGGGCTTATTGAATTTCATCTACATAAATGAATAATCTTTCATCATGGACCTCAAACAAGTGTGGGTCTGAGTATATGCTGACAAAGTAGCTTATAGAGTTATTTCATGCAGATGTAGTCTAAAGTAATAACCTTCTATAACGGCAGTTCGATGCAGGACTGCAGTTTCAGCACCAACTATGAGCTGAACCTCAATGTTTGTATACCTGATGCATAATTTACTACCCAACTTTTTTTTTAATCATCAGCATCAAAGTTTACACACTGTCAACAATGTTTAGATGTTGCATTGCAATGCAGCATGGAGGGGCATTGTGTGAGGTGCCCATACAGCGGGCTTCCCCGGATTGGCCTTCACACAATGCATCCACTATTGTACGCAAATTTGTCTCTCATCAGTACACTTTCTGCATGACTGACCTATGCTTGAAAAGAGGCCCTCTCCTCTGCAACTTGAGAGTTTATAGAACTGTCATGGTATGTCAGGACAATGATCACAATGTGTTACCACATGTGGGTTTAACCCCCAAAAAAACCCGAGGGTAAGGCCAGGGGCATGAAGGATGACCATTAACAGGTTACGCATCCAGAATGATCAAAGAAGCAAACAAAGCATTATTGAGATGCAATAGAACGGGTTCTTACCTGGGCTGGGAGCCCCTCCCTGCGCCTCCATGTGGCTCAGCCGAGAGAATCCTGCTGTTCACTACACCAGCATCCAAGGAAGGGAGAGGCAAGTGTGTGAGGTGTGTGTGTGTGTGTGTGTGTGTGTGTGTGTGTGTGTGTGTGTGTGTGTGCAAGGAAGAGGGTGGGTAAGCAAGAGCAAGATCTCAGCTCCCTAAAGACAGATTTCCCAAACAGGTGATGTCGCTCACTTGGTCCACCTGCCAAGCTCGTCCATCAGAGCCTCACACAGTGAATCCGCCAAAGAGGGACGAAAGAGGGTTCTGGGAACAGCCACATCACAGCAAATTCCTAAGCTCCTGGGTTTAGGAAGCGCAGCATTGTGAGGCTTTGCTTGACATGTAGAGAATCCACTGAGATCCAGAGCCAGAGAGAGAGAAAGAGAGAGAAAGGGAGGGTGTAGCTTGGCTCTCTGCCCAGACAGAGAGAGGGAAGCATGGGGCATCGGGGAGGGCTCTATATTGGAGGGTGGCTATATATGTATGACTATGTGCCTGGAAAGGAAAGATGATTTCTGGTAGGTAGTGTAAAAATGTGGGAATAGAAATGTCACAGCAAATGATGATGAGTCAGGTTCACGCCCTTAATATTACCATCTGTCATTTGATGTATTGCCCCAAAACCACACCTTCACTGTAAAACATTGATGCTCCCTTGGCCGACATAGGGAGAGGTTGCCCTCTTGTGGTGTAAATGTGGCCCTGCGCGCAGTCATGTAAAAAGATACCGAAAATTAAAAGTTGGCTTTTTTTGCATAATTTTACGTGAAAACAATATGACACAATAGTTGTTTTTTTATCAGATTTTTTTATGCATTCTCCTTAGCACAGGACAATACCATCTATTACTAACTGAATAATTTATTATCATCTTATCTACTGTTTTGATAAGAGGAACAGGACATATTTTTTTAAATACAATACATTAAATGATCTAATTCTACACTTAATTCAACATTGGACATTGAAAAATACACTGAAAACTGTTAAATTTGAACTTTTCTTTTTGTAAATTTCATGACACATTTTTCCAGTCATATTATTAATGATATGAAGCAGTTTTGTTTTTCTTGGTTGTACATCTGTATTTCTGCACCTTCATTATTGTATATGACAAAGTAGTAGTCGGCTACTCCAAGTCATCATGTCCACCACAAAGGTCTATAGAAATAAGTGTCTCAGAAACTATATAGTTTTACGAAAACCACCTCAAACTCTTGATTACAAACTAAAAATAAATTAATACCAAAAACACTCAGATTTCTACCTTTATAAACAATAACAAAGTAATTGGACAAACCCCAACAAATCATATACCACTCAACATCTCAAGATGTCTTCTTGAGAAGCACAGTGGCTGCCCACTGCTCTTTAAGAGAAGGTGGGTCAAATGCAGAGAGTACATTTCATGTATACACTATATTGCCAAAAGTATTTGGCCACCCATCCAAATGATCAGAATCAGGTGTCCTAATCACTTGGCCCGGCCACAGGTGTATACAATCAAGGACTTAGGCATGGATACTGTTTCTACAAACATTTGTGAAAGAATGGGCCGCTCTCAGGAGCTCAGTGATTTCCAGCGTGGAACTGTCATAGGATGCCAGCTGTGCAACAAATCCAGTCGTGAAATGTCCTCGCTCTTAAATATTCCAAAGTCAACTGACGGCTTTATTATAAGAAAATGGAAGAGTATGGGAACAACAGCAACTCAGCTACAAAGTGTTAGGCCTTGTAAACTGACAGAGAGGGGTCAGCGGATGCTGAAGCGCATAGTGCAAAGACCTTCTGCACAGTCAGTTGCTACTAGTGATGGGTTGATGAGGCGTCATGAAGCGTTTCGACACATTGCAAAACTGTATTGATACTGTGTCGATACTGTGTCACTAAATACTGACATCTGCTGGACATTAAAAATCCCTACAGGCAACCTATGGACCGACTCAACTGACACTGATTTTATGCCCTAGTACAGGGGTCACCAACCTTTTTGAAACCAAAAACTACTTCCTGGGTACTGATTAATGCGAAGGGCTACCAGTTTGATACACACTTAAATAAATAAATATATTGTCATTTGTAAGTTACACGTAAGTGTGATTTAAACAAGAATAGCTAAATAAATAAATTTATATATATAAAAAAATGGGTATTTCTGTCTGTCATTCCGTCGTACATTTTTTTTTCCTTTTACGGAAGGTTTTTTGTAGAGAATAAATGATGAAAAAAACACTTAATTGAACGGTTTAAAAGAGGAGAAAACACGAAAAAAAATAAAATAAAATTTTGAAACATAGTTTATCTTTAATTTTGACTCTTTAAAATTCAAAATTCAACCGACAAAAAGAAGAGAAAAACTAGCTAATTTGAATCTTTTTGAAAAAATTTAAAAAATAATTTATGGAACATCATTAGTAATTTTTCCTGATTAAGATAAATTTTAGAATTTTGATGACATGTTTTAAATTGGTTAAAATCCAATCTGCACTTTGTCAGAATATTTAACAAATTGGACCAAGCTATATTTCTAACAAAGACAAATCAGTATTTCTTCTAGAATTTCCAGAACAAAAATTTTAAAAGAAATTCAAAATACTTTGAAATTAGATTTAAATTTGATTCTACAGATTTTCTAGATTTGCCAGAATAACTTTTTTGAATTTTAATCATAGTAAGTTTGAAGAAATATTTCACAAACATTCTTCGTCGAAAAAACAGAAGCTAAAATATTTATTATTCTTTACAATGAAAAAAAAATAAATTTACTTGAACATTGATTTAAATTGTCAGGAAAGAAGAGGAAGACATTTAAAAGGTAATAAGGTATATGTGTTTAAAAATCCTAAAATCATTTTTAAGGTTGTATTTTTTCTCTAAAATTGTATTTCTAAAAGTAATAAGAAGCAAAGTAAAAAAAATAAATGAATTTATTTAAACAAGTGAAGACCAAGTCTTTAAAATATTTTCATGGATTTTCTAATTCTATTTGAGTTTTGTCTCTTTTAGAATTAAAAATGTCAAGCAAAGGGAGACCAGCTTGCTAATAAATAAATGACATTTAAAAAATAGAGGCAGCTCACTGGTAAGTGCTGCTCTTTGAGCTATTTTTAGAACAGGCCAGCGGGCGACTGATCTGGTCCTTACGGGCTACCTGGTGCCCGCGGGCACCGCGTTGGTGACCCCTGCCCTAGTATATCAGAATCAGAATCAGAATCAGAATCAGCTTTATTGTCATTACGCAAGGTAACGAGATTGAGGTATACAATAATATAAACCAAGTCATTGTATTTCATTTAGGATTATTTCATATCTTCATTTAAATAAAAATATATTTGTATCTTTTTTAGATACAGTCAATAAATAATGTGAACATGTATCATAACATGGACATCTAAGAGAACGTGTTGTGGATGATTGTGGACTGGGAATTTTTTTTATTTTATTTTTTTACACATTTTTATAAAAAAAAAAAAAAAAAAAAAAAGTTTTTCCGACGTATTACATTTTAGACGATTTCTCTTCTTAGTTATTATTTCACCGGCTGTAGAAAAGACACGCTCACAGGGCACAGAGGAGGCGTCAGTGCGACACAGTTCGCGTATCGGTCACGTGACCAAAACAGCTCATGATCGGTCACGTGACTTTCTAAAAGCGGTACGCGCACCGACACAGTGTTTTGCTCTATGAGCTCGACGCATGTGCCGATGCATCGGTGTTGCCGCGGACCCATCACTAGTTGCTACAGAGATCCAAACTTCATGTGACCTTCCATATAGCCCACGTACAGTACGCAGCGAGCTTCATGGAATGGGTTTCCATGACCGAGCAGCTGCATCAACGCCATACATCATCAAGTCCAATGCAAAGCGTCGGAAGCGGTGGTGTAAAGCACGTCGCCACTGTACTCGAGAGCAGTGGAGACGTGTTCTCTGGAGTGATGAATCACGCTTTTCCATCTGGCAATCTGATGGACGAGTCTTGCCAGGAGAACGGTACATTTCGGACTGCATTGTCCCGAGTGTGAAAATTGGTGGAGGAGGAATTATGGCATGGGGTTGTTTTTCAGGAGTTGGGCTTGGCCCCTTAGTTCCAGTGAAAGGAACTTTGAATGCTCCAGGATACCAAATCATTTTGGACAATTCCATGCTCCCAACCTTGTGGGAACAGTTTAGAGCGGGATGACAGAGTCTGGTGTGGATGAACTTGACTGACTTGCACAGAGTCCTGACCTGAACCTGATAGAACATTTTTGGGATGAATTAGAACTGAGATTGAGAGCCAGGCCTTCTCGACCAACATCAGTGTGGAACCTCACCAATGCGCTTTTGGAAGTATGGTCGAAAATTCCTATAAACACACTCCGCAACCTTGTGGACAGCCTTCCCAGAAGAGTTGAAGCTGTAATAGCTGCAAAAGGTGGGCCGACATAATATTGAACCCCATGGGTTAGGAATGGGATGGCACTTCAAGTTCATTTGTGAGTCAAGGCTGGTGGCCAAATACTTTTGGCAATATAGTGTATTTTGGTTGCACAATTGTTTGGTTGTGTACGGTAATTTGGTCACGTGATATAAGAGGTGGCGCTAATAAAACAACCACCTTCCTTGCGAATTGGCTTCTTTTTTTTGCGTATGTATGTGATTGACAGTGAGTGTTCACGTTTTGTTGTGACTGCTTTCCATTTTGGTAACATTTGGCTACTCCACGTCTGCTATGATTATACCTTTAAAACTAGTATGTGTTCTTTGTGGACTAGTATATACAAAGAGACCATGTAATTAAAATCATTTAAAGTTTTGTATTACCGTAACATTTTAAAAATCTCAATGACCATATATGGACATAACGCTTGTACGAATAAATAGGTTAACCATCGTCATGCTTTATCATTGTCTTTAAACTAACCACGCTATACGTTGGATTATAACACAATACATGGTGTGTTGAACTGCTGTTGAAATGTAAACTATATCATTTGCTTCGTGCTGTGTCGTCACAAGTCCTATTTCCGCATTGTGGCAAGGTTTGCGTTTCGACAGATTTGACCTTCCTGCTTTGCCGTAGAGAGAATAAACATTGTCACGCAGCTGTTCCTGTCGTGTTACGTTACTTACATATCACATCTCACATTGAAGTTCTTCCTTCGAAATATATCGTGAAGAATTGTTTCTGTGACAAAACGTCATGGAGCCGCTGATAAAAATCAACCCAGGTAAGCTTTAAGCGGGTTCGACAGAAGGACGTAACTCGACGCCATTACTACTCTAATCATTTAGCACATACTGCTAGCCTGCTACTCTTCTCTCGACAGGAGCAACCAAATGGGACATTCGTGGGAAAGTTTGGGACTACATCGAAGACAACAATCTGGCTAACTTCCCCCGGCCCGTTCATAACAGAATCCCCAATTTCAAGGCAAGTTTAAACCCGTTTCCGATATGAACGCTTGAGAGCGTGACACGCTGGAACACACGAGCTGCCATAAGTGCATCAGATCTTCACAGCAGTGCAAGCTAATATTCTGCACTATTTGTCCTGTCTGTGTATTTACTGACCAGGGTGCTAGTCAAGCCTGCGACAGGCTTGCTGACCTGCAGGAGTTCAAGTTAAGCCAGACAGTTAAAATAAACCCAGACAGACCTCAGCAGCAGGCCCGCTTTATCACGCTGCAAGTAAGTTGGTGCTGACATAAAGCTGCAATACCCTTTTCTGATTTCCAACCAGGACTCTTCCACGGCCTGCGCCAAGGTGTCTGAGCTGCAAGTGTTCACCCAGGCAGTCGAGGTGAAGGTGGATCCTGATAAACCTCTGGAGGGTGCTCGACTGGCAGTGTTAGAGGTGCAAACACCAAGAACCAAAAATTACTACGACATGGCTGTATTACGGACATATTTTTGGTCTTAAAGGGTGCCTATTATACAAAACCAACTTTTCTTACTTGATGGTACCTGCCCTTTTGTATTTCAGATCCAATAAGTCCCAATAAATTGAAATTAGTCCAAATTCTAAACGATACGTTTAGAATTTGCTCTATCATGTGACGTTTTCTGACCTGTGACGTCAGTGGATATCGCCATATATGGTTGAAATTCACTCAAAGATCTTTAGACCAACCTGCTATTGCAATCCGACGCTGTAGTCCATAAGCTCCTTGTTGTAGGGCAGACTGGCTCGTACATACTCATGCATCCTCTGCGGTTGCCATTTCGAATACAAAGTAGATTATTGTTCTAACTTTTATGTCAGTTTACTCGATATGGAAGCACTGATGGGAAGAAGACGCTGTCAAAGTGGAACCATGTAAAGAAGACCGCCCACAAAACGGCACATACTCAAGAGACGGTCAGAAAGCGGTTTGAATGTGGTCTATAACATAATTATGTAAAATGTTGACCAAAGAAACATTACATGCTATGTAGACCACAGGGAAATGTTTTAAACGTAGAAAAAAATCATAATATGACCACTTTAAACAGGGCTGCCCTCGAATTGGGGCCCTAAGCAGAATTTTGTTTTGAGCACCCTTGCCACCATTAAAATAACATTTCACACTGTATAAAAAAAACAACAACTTTATAATCAAACTTAAATTAATTAATTATTAATGGGAACAGTATTGTTGAATAATTTGTTTTTGTGCAAATACCAAACACTAAATTGGCCCTAGTGTGTGAATGTGAATGTGACTATCTGTGTTGGCCCTGTGCCCGAATGCAGCTGAGATAGGCCCCAGCGACCCCAAGAGGGACAAGCGGTAGAAAATGGATGGATGGATGGATAACAAAGTTAACATAATGAAAACATAAAGTTGCTCATGTTCCTGGCACAACCCAAATAGGGACTTTATAACTCTGTCAAATTGCCAGCCCAGCATTAACACTGTGCGCCACAGGAGACGATTAGAATATTTGGAGAAATTTGCCGTTACGTTCTTATCAATGACAAAACGGGAAGAAGCTCGGACTATGTTTGCGGTCAATTTTCATATGAAGTGCCTTGACATTCATTAATTGCCATTTTGCATGTGCTTCTTTACGCAAAATAGGGTCCCCATGAATCTTGGAGCCTTACGCTCAGTGCGTGTTTTGCCCATAGGGAGGGCCTTAAACAATGTTGCATCTTTTTTTGCCTCATGTAAACTAGCTCTCAAGTTATTTGTACTAATTTCAAAATTTAATGAACAAGAATTATCTTTATTTCTATTTGAAAAAATGTGAATTGTCATACAAAATCTACGAGTATGTTGGTAGACCTTGAGTTTAGAAAAAAACAGTCATATAAAGGCTAATAACTTTTAATAAGTGAATTGTTGCCGATACTTCACATGCATCTCACTTTTTAAACATACTTGCAAGTAAAAATAAGTATGTAAAATTACTCCTAACATTCGCAATGCATCAATGTTGACGCTGGACGCTTTCTGTTTTAAATGTAAGTATGTGTACTTGTTGTAGTCTGTATTGTAATAACGTGTTTTTTTTTTTACTTTGTAAAACCCTGTGTTGAGATTGGTCCTTCTTTTGGAATACCTTATTTTTTTAACCTGGAGGAAAAGGCACTCCATCGGTCCATAGTAATTAAATATATGCTGAGCTGAGTGAGACCTTACAAGATTTGCTGACATCTGTTATTTAAAGCACAAGCATGCTGGGCATTTTGTTTGATCATAAAGCCAAGAACAATGGCTCAGCATTTGAAGTTTTGTGTGACATAAGGAAAACATTTTTCTGTATTAAGTTAGAATTGTGCAACCATTTAACTGAAAAGGTTCCACTGTAGCATATTTGATTATGATTTATTAGAATGGCATTCTTACCAGCAGTTTATGTTTTGTATACATAGTTCTTACTCTATTACGTTGTAATAGTTTATTCACCTGATTCACAGCTGATACAAGGTAATAATGTTAGTTTTTTTTCTCTCTCTATTTTTAAACAGGCACACAAAACGTTATTGGTCCCAACCCCTCGTCTTCGCTCTGGCCTTTTTAACAAGATTGTTCCTCCCCAGGGAGCCAACAAAGAACAGCTGCGCATATGCTCTTCCTCACAGGTGAAACCTTATATATTAAATGTACACTCAAAGTTGTCTTATAAGCCATGTAGTTGTTTTTGTACATATTAGGGTTTTTTGTCTGCAGGGTGTGAAAGAGTTTAGCGTGCCGATTGACCTGGACGGCAAAGTCAAGATTGACCTTGTGGTGGTTGGCTCTGTGGCTGTGTCAGAGAAAGGTGAGGACACCATGTAACAACTTTTTATTGACATATGACACAGCTGTGAATAGTTTTATCAGTTTGGCTATGTTTCAAGATAGTTTGAAGGTGTTTTGTGATTACAGAGTGAAACACGCTATCAGAAAAAGTAGAATGTCTGTCCCAAGTTGGCACGCTACACTAAACTCATGGAATTTCTCAATTGAGCCACAGACAACTGAAACTCTTTAACTTTACTGCACATTGCTGTCTGCTCCATGTTGTTGTGATTAACTATCTTGTATGTTACAAATGGGGAAACCCTTAATGAAAAGTGTCCAATTGAATCTCTGGAAAACTGTTGGAGCTTTTGCCTTAGGTCTATCCCATTGCAATCATAGAATTAATTGTCGCTCTACCTCTTGGAGGTTTTTGAGGAAGACCAGACATGAGAATCGGTGCACTTTGTGTGTAATCAGATCAATTCAGCTACTTGTGGCTTCTGCCCTCTCTCTTCTCGCAGTGTATTCTCATGCTCATTTTTTCCCTGAGATAACTGATGCAGCACAGCCGAACCCCAAATGGTTCTAAGTGGACAAAGCCACATGGTTTTCATTTAAGCGCAGGGTTTAGCAGAGGCCCCAGTGGGCTGCAGTTTATAAAACATTGTTTTATTATTTTTAAAATATTGCTCTCAACACAGAAGTAAATTCTGACAAAACCAACTCTTCTTTTGAGGTTCACAGCCCAATCAAAAAACATCTTAGATGTCTGGTTGATGTTGGTACAGCTGGTTGCTGCTGCATCATTGTCATTTTTAAGGCTACTTTGCTCAAAGTGACAAACATGTGCTCACACAGTTGATATGCCTTCTGTCTGAATGCAGAAGTATTATAGTAGATTATTGTAGTGTAGTACTACATAGTCTCCACTTTGCTGCATCTATACATTTCTTACGGTCTTCAGTCTCCGAATAAAATGTATTTTCATAATGTAGACTTTCTGTATTATGATTGCTTTTTCTTAAAAAAAAAAAAAAATCAGGTCTAAATAAATAAATATTATGTTCTATTTGGCATACTTTTCTTGTAATCACACAGATTTCACTACACCGACAGTTAACTTGAGCGTTGTTTTTTTGAGTAATTGATTGCATCTTATCTTTTAAATGAAACTTAAAATTTGTTCTGGCTGTTCCAGGTGTCCGCATTGGAAAAGGTGAAGGCTACGCAGATTTGGAGTATGGAATGATGGCCTCAATGGGAGCTGTGAATGAGTCTACTGTTGTGGTCACTATTGTCCACGACTGTCAGGTTAGTTGGGTGTTTACGACTGTATTTCTAAAGAAATGTGGAGTTTATTTTTAAGGTATCTAAATAATGTAACTAAAAAAATAGCAACAACTTTCAGTATGATTCATTGCATCACCTATACACACACACAACAGTATATACAACCAAAATATTTATAATACTGCGATTTGTGTGTAGGTAAATTTACGGTGAGTCCTACTTTTTAATCAGATATAAAAGTGCAGAGGACTAATTCTTACCAAAATATAGTGGCAAAATGCCATCACCTTTGGGGGAAAAAAAAATAAAAAAATCCATCACTCATTTGTAAACTTGGTCCTTCAGGTAGTGGACATTCCTGATGAGCTGATGGAAAGTCACGACCTGACTGTGGACTACATACTCACTCCAAGCAGAGTTATTCAGACAAACTGCCAGTCTAGGAAACCACAAGGAATCATTTGGACCAAGGTAAAGTAAAATGTGTGTATTTTGCTGACCCGGTGTGATGAAGAAAAAGAAAAAGCAGGGAACATCTCTGCTGTCATTTCACCAAAAATGTATGAAATGGCAACCATTAATAACTAAGTGGTTACTTTGTAAAGCAGGTTTATATGTTGAGTATTTAATTATACATTTTGTCACAGAAGTGCATAGTGTGATTTGGCTTTAATCACAGAGATGAGATTTGCCCTGCAACCCATCATGCCACATTTCTAATTAGCCCTGCCCTCTAGCGGACATATGGTGTCTGTACAGTTTGTCAGACGTTTTGGATGGTAAAATAGTTTGGCAAACACCCAAAAATCATCCAAATATTAATATTAGGGATTTATGCTGCCAATTCCGATCAACCATAAGTAAAATCGGGCAATACCAATACCGATCACATGTATTAACTGTACATTTTTTAATTTGTTTATGGTGAGGTTTATTGACCGTTTATATCAGCAATATCAGCACAATATTTTTTAACTAGTTCCTTATTCTCTTTTATTACTTACAATTGTTTGATAAAAAAAAATTAATAGTACACAATAACTTAACAAAATCATATACTATCTATTACCGGTACTCATTGAAATCTTTTTTAGCCTGTGTCCAGGGAATTATTAACATAAAAATTTATTTTGATATATCGATCCAATCACCGTAGTACCAACTTTGGTGTTGACACCACCAATTTATGGATCGATCCGCCCTCTTAAGTGTTGTGGACTTCTGATTGTGAAAGGAGTGGCGTGGCTCGGTGGTAGAGCAGCTGGCCAGAAACTTGTGGGGTTCCTGGTTTGAATCCAACTTCAGCCATCATTGTCACTGCCATCCACAACAATGTTAATGTAGCTTAAATGTAGGTAATGGGGTTCTCAATGTAAAAGCGCTATGACTCATTAGAGAAAAAGAGCTATATGAATATAATTCACTTCACTTCACAATGCTGACACACTAGCAGTTGTTGTTATAGTGTATTATCCTCTCTCTAAACTCTTATTAATCTACTTATTGTCATAACAGGCAACAGTCAACTTTATTGTCAATTCTTCACGTGTACAAGACATACAAGGAATTGAAATTACATTTTCAGCACAGTCCCACTCAAGAGCAGACAAACAGTACAGGGAGACAGAACAGGACCGCTGACGGGTCAGCCTACTTCCGGCGCCCCTTAAAAAGGTGGGAAACAGGTAAACATTGGCGCGGGGGATGAGTAAAACAATATTCAGTCTAAGGCTGGACTCCAAGGGAGGAGGTCCAGACTGAGGCCAGGAAAAAAAACCTAAATCGCCATAGCACACATAAACAAGTTGCAGACAGGACGGGACGGGGCGGGGCGGGGCGGGACGCGACGCGATGGGACGCGACGCGGGGAACGATAGAGAGGGAGGAAAAATGCAACCGCCTCAACCAAGTGTCCTGTTATTAACTCCTTACTTTCTGCTGCAATGTGGTTCCATCTACACTTCTTAAAGTTTACGATGCACTTATTTATTCTGTTGTTTCTAGCTAGTTTAGTGCCTTCCCTCCTCTTGACTTATTCTAGGTGTGTAACATGTTTAGCCTTCTTGTAATACTTCATAATGATAACTAAGATACTAAGAAATGCGGTTAATTTGCTGTAATAGAGGTGATTATTTTTAACGTAGGGGAGCGGCTCCACACTGTGTATGGAGATGCACTGTTAGCTGCAAGTTTGTCAGCCGGGGAACTAAAGATGAATACAATAACAACCAGAAGGGATCGTCGTTTGTGATTGACATTGAATGCAGGGCTGGACAATTATATAATCGTTATCAATGGTCGCGATTATTTTGAATTTGATCATGGTGATCAGCTGTTAGCATTAGTACCTCAATCAAACATGATGGAAATGTTTGTTAGAAGTTACCGTAGTAGTAAACCGTAGGTGTACGATTGGTATTATCCTGCACAAAACAATCCGCCTTTATTGACGTGATCCTGTGTGTGTTTGTGTGTGTTTTTGTGAAAATGTCTGTGTGGGCGACCTCCCGTTCCACCATTGCAAATGTGAGGCTCGTCATGACGTAATTAATCTCCATCAACGTTGTACCTCTTCCTCCTTTCACAGCTGAAAGTGCAGCCCAGAAGAACAAATTTAAGAAATATGACTAACATTAGCATAGAAGTTGAAAAACAACATTTAAAAGGAGCAGCAGCTTTAGTGACAGACTTTAGTTTCACTAACTGCGGCAGATCACCAGTAATCCGGCCCTAAATGCGGACTTGCAGGCACTCAAAAAAATTTCTGAACTGAACTATTGTATTTGATATATATAGTAGTGGTGCCGACTGGGAGAATAAACACACCCACTAATTAAATCAGACAAATACAATTTTATATTTAAATATTTTCAATCAGACTTTTTGTTAATGTGTTTGCAAAGATTTAACTCTGAAATAACACCTAAAAAAACTTAAAAAAAAACTGCAGACACTTTTTGTTCAAATAATTTTTGAGTTTATGGATAAAAACATGTTGCTCCTGCAATGATTATTAAACATTTTTATGTGTTGGTACACATTATGTTACAGTACCTCAAATTCAATCTGCACTTCAATGTACTTTTATTAAATATAAGCTACAGTATTTGAGTTTTAAAGAACTCCTCCACTGGGTCATCGCTTGCCATTTGCCTAAGCACTGATGAGAAGCACTGATGTACAAATAAAGTATAGAAATAATAATTTACCATTTGAAAGTGTGAAATACTGATATTGAAAAACTACACCACTGAAAACTAAAGAACTTTGAGAAGAAAAATAGTTGATCTTTTTACCCCCACAAAATGTACCGAAAAAAGAAGCAAAACAGTGGCCCTAGAAGCAGGTACTAACTGTACGGTGGGTTGCCTGTGCCGTTGCACCTGTAGTAAACACAATTATAGATATGAACAAAATGACAGCTGTCCATCAGGCATGGCGGGAATTATCTGTTACAAGATACTGCGGTAGTGAATAGTAGGGCTGCAACGGTACTTGCTATAATCCTGCACGGGACAAACCACCTTTTAATAAAAATTTAAAAAAAGTGATATTAATCGTGATTAGATGATATGAAAAAATAATAGTGATAATTTTTTTGCCATAATTACCGTATTTTTCGGATTATAAGTCGCTCCGGAGTATAAGTCGCACCGGCCGAAAATGCATAATAAAGAAGGAAAAAAACATAAGTCGCACTAGAATATAAGTCGCATTTTTTGGGGAAATTTATTTGATAAAATCCAACACCAAGAATAGACATTTGAAAGGCAATTTAAAATACATAAAGAATAGTGAACAACAGGCTGAATAAGTGTACGTTATATGACTCATAAATAACCAACTGAGAACGTGCCTGGTATGTTAACATAACATATTATGGTAAGAGTCACTCAAGTAACTATAACATATAGAACATGCTATACGTTTACCAAACAAGCGGTCACTCTTAATCGCTAATCTCAGTTTTTATAAGTTACCGCTAATGTTGAAATGATCAATCTTCATAGGTACGGAAGTAGTAGCAGGTAGCATCTTGTTTTTCACAATGCACTTCTGCCATGACCCGCCCCCGCCAAATTTTTATTGGTTGACGTGTGTGTGTGACGATTGCTGATATACGCCTAGTCTCTTACGTGAATGAGATAAATAATATTATTTGATATACGGTAATGTGTTAATAATTTCACACATAAGTCACTCCAGAGTATAAGACGCACCCCTGGCCAAACTATGAAAAAAACTTGCTACTTATAATCCGAAAAATACGGTAAAAGGCTTTAATTGACAATGGTGATCACGTACGTTTTCAAGAAAATCGGCGGATATTGATCGGTGGCGGCTTTATCGATAAATCCCTAATTAATATTGATTAATAAAAATATTGGGACACATGACCATTACATTAACTCTAAAAGGAAAATGTCCTGCTTTGTGCATTGGAACCTGTTGCAAGCATTTTATAAAGTATTTATATTTTTGATTGAGGCGTGTGTTAATACATTTATCCATAAGTCACTGACTGTAAGCAGAAGTCTAGGCCTCAGCCTGCTTTTAATTCAGTCACACAGTTGACGATGACGTGTGTTTTGTCTCCCATTAGACATGATAGTGACATTTGTCTTAAAAGTGCAAACAGTTTGTGTGCAAACCTCTGGGCTCCTTAAGGCACTTGTGTAAGTAAACAGGACCCGCTGACCTCACAGGCAGGAAGGCCATGTGTGATCATCAAAGCGTCGTCTCCACAAAGGCGGGGGCTGGCGGGGCGGGGTTGGAGTGTCAGGTCAAACGGGCCACTGTAAAAACAATAGCCTCGTATATTCTCCTCTGGACTGGTCAGCATCAAAGGTTGCCGAACGCACTCCAAGACGCAACAAATCAAGACGGTGGTTTTATTTATAACTGCTTGGGAAGTGAAATGTCCCGCAGTTGTGGAAGGACTTTATTCTCACATGGCATGATGAAGTAGCACCAATTAATTTCGCTGTCCACCTTTTATTAACCCACTGGTAAGCTGCTTTTTTGGGAGGATTACATGTACAGTAGAATACCCTGCCCCTTTTCAGTCTGACTGAGATTGCCCAGTTTTGTGTCCTCAGCTGCATACAGCTAAGCTGGAGAAGATCCCCATCTTGAAGAAGTTCTTGGCCTTGGAGGAGGAGGCAGGGAAGGACGTCACACTTGGGCCAGAGCCTCCTGCAACCGAGTCACCTTTACAAAACGCTCGCCCCAAAAGGCAAAACCAACGCAAGCCAAGGCAGAAAGTCAGAGAAGATGGCCAAGAAGAGTTCAATGAGGAAAGAAGTGGGGAAGCAGAACCAAACACAAGAAGACGTCCACCTCGAGTGAGGAAAGAAAGCAGAGGAAGTGAAGGAGAGGGTGTTGAAAAGAGAAAGAGAACAAGAGGAGGTGAAGGTAATAGGAAAGAGAAGAGTCAGGAGAGCGGAGGAGAAGATCTGACCCAAAGTAACTGCCTTCCCGGTGTGACCACTGTGTATCTGGGCGGGATTCCTACCGGGCTGCGCGTGAGTGAGCTGAAGATCGCCCTCAGAGAGAAAGAGGCCGGGCCACTCAGGCTCACCTGGCAGGGAGCTCAGCACCGGGCATTCCTGGACTACAGCGACCAGCAGGCTGCCGAGAAGGCCCTGGAGGCTCTGCAGGGGCTCAGTCTGAATGGTCAAAGCGTGCAGGTCGAGCTGGCCAAGAGCCAACGTCGCAGCAAGAGACCCGGCACGTCTAATCGCAGACCAAAACCGCCCACTGCTCCGACGTGTGATGCAGAAGCAACCGTTTCAAAGAGCGACGCTCCTGAAGAGATTGAGCAGTAAAAACACAAAAAATAACTGCACTAACCCTGAGATGCCTTATAACACTTTGGTTTGTTGAAATGTATCTGATTGATTGCAGTAGAGCCAGAAATGTATATTGAGCAACATCTAAATAAAATATGCAACAAATGGACTTATGAATATCAACATTGTTTAATTATTTTCTCTTAACTTATTTCAATGTTCGTTACATTTTATGTACCAAGTACTATAATGGGGTTTCCCACTATATAAGGTCAGACAAGTGCAAATAGCGCCGCCCTGTGGCAAAGTTGTTTTTATTTGTCTCTCCTGTTGTAACATATTCTCTTTACAATCAGGTCTTGGACCAATACAAGCTGTATTCGCAGAATTCTGCCTTTACAAAGATAATGTTCACTTTTAACGGTAGCCATTTCACAATATGTTAACTGTATTGTGATTGTAGTTTGACTGGTTGTTTAATTTAATCTAATTAAATTGAATGACCCCAGTTCATCTTCTGTAAGAGGTTTACTATGTTGAATGTTGACTATTTTAAAACTACAACCGCATCAAATTATATCTTGGCTAGTATGTGCTGTTATTGATTAAAATGGCCTGATAGTCATTCTGCACCGCATGACTGAACTGTACAAGAACAGTGAGATTCCGACATTTGGCGAGATATCTTTAGGTGTAAATTTTAAAGGGTGACTTATGGGAATTCAAGCTTACCTAAAAACTCAAGTTGTTGCAATTCTGATGGAGAAATTCAACATATCCCAGCAAAATATGGTGCAATGTCTTCAACGTGACTGAATACTTCTTTTGCCACACTTGTGATGGTTTTCCCATAGAAAACTGCAGCCCAGGGTGCAAACAGAGCAGAGGTCAGTCTTACAACAAGTATTCATGCACGCCACATCTGCGCTTCATCACCTATTCAGAAACATGCACCTCTGTGCCTCCTATGTCACCTCCATAGCCACTTGGACACACTTTACAGTACCTCTTTGCTGTTTGTGTGGGAACACACGCGCACACACACACATACACGCATGCATCCAGTAAGTCATGTCAGTCTGCACCCAGCAGCCTCCTTCAGGCTTTTTATGGTGCTGGCATGCAGGCCTGCAGGTCAGGGAGCAGCTGTGGTTAGTCATCTTGCTCCTCACCTCAGCCAATGTCATCAATGTGAGATTCCACTGCTGCCCTGCATCTCATGTGCTTATATAGGCCTGAGGTTTTGGCGGTCACATGCACGTTGCAGTTAGAGATACAAAACCCCATGTGCTAGGTGCACACTAAAGTGACCATAAACCTATCCATTACTGTATATTGTCATTTTATATAGAGCAACACCATGCCTCATATATTGCATCAATGTTTCCTAAACACACTGACATTTGCCATTATTTTCAAAATCAACCAGACAGAAACTTGAATATGCACCTTATCCCTTTCAATTATTCTTCAGAGTCAACTTGCATTCCAGTTCAATTTCCACGTACTGCCTGCACAAATCTTATGACAGCCAGAAGTTGACACAAGCTCAAAACTGTAGCCGTAAATGATGACACTGCCGTTTGAACTGACACTGTCCAGATGAGTTTAGCATTATTGGTGATGTGAGAAATATGCCACTGCACGTTTCTTCACTTGTACTCAAAATTATACAACCCTTATATTTATAAAGTATGTCGGCAATAAACCAAGAAAAAATACAACATTACAGTTACTGTGGATTTGATGCACCATGCATTTTACCCGTTATGCAAATTATACATATAATCTAAAGCACTCATGGATATGTTAATTATTAAATGGCATGCAATGTGTTTTTATTAATCGGCATTAAATCTGGCAAGGGTATTTCTTATTTTAAGATGAATTTCAAGGGCAAAAATCATAACCAGCCCCGTTCTACACCAATTTTGCATCAATTTTTTTTGCAATAGTAGTTTTTGTTTGGAAAACAAAAACATTGAAATATTATGTTATAATTAAAATACGTAATTTAAATACGTAATTTGTATAGGTTAGGATTGAGGCTTTAGACAAGAACAATATTTTCTTAGATCATTTTCAGACCAATCCAAGAAATTATTATTCATTCATATTACGTATTCAATTAATTTGTGTACATGAGAAAAATATAATCAGATAAAAAAAAAAGACCCAGTCAGCTCAGGTTTGAATTTGTTAAAGATGAATATTTCTGAGAATATAAGCGTCAAAAGCTGCAGATTCATTTTTATTTCTTACAAATTGTAATAAAGATGACCCTCGCTAAATTTTCCAACAATATAGAATAATATACAGTGCTGACATTAATGGTCTACGACATAAACGGTGCTTACAATATATCCTCCATTTTCATTTTAAAAACAAATAGGCGTTCTGACAAATATTGCCAATAAAGCATAACACCTCCTTGGCCATTTCGCCTGAATTAATAACAAAAATGCAGGCCTTCAGAATAAATAGAAAGTTGCGCTCGTAGGCTATTCAAAAAGTGCCTTAATCATTTTTATACAGTATAATGGACATTTAGATGCAATGTCCACGATTGTTCATGTCACTGAGTCCAAAAAGAGTGTGATATGCAGAAGAAAATTAAAAACAGAAAATTAGACTTGTGCATTTTTTTTACATAATGGAAGAAGAATAATACAAAAAAGGAGTGAGTGGTGATCATCCGCGCTGCAGGAAATTAGTACCAAACATCAGCAACGTTATTTTACCCCGCTGCCCCATGGTGACGACTGGTAAAAGTCTGTATTATTATATATTATTATTATATCATCATCACTATTGCTCTTGTTGATATGAGATTGTGAGAGAGAGGTGGAAGTGGGAGTAAAAAAAAAAAAAAAAAAAAAAAAAAAAAAAGTAGTCCGCGCTCTTTTGTGAGGCCTTCACGTCCCACAGTGGTTCCTCTTCCTTCTCATTGCATGTACGCAGCATCACATGACGCACGGCTTGATGTCCTGGTAGGAGACCTGCTGGTGATGATGGTAGTAGGAGCCGCTGCTCGGCGAGTGCATGGCCGAGGACGTCATGGCGTTGAAGGAGAAGACGAACTCCTTCCGGTCACACATGCTGGGGGACTGGGAGTGGTACCGAGGGATGCCTGCGTGCATGCAAGGAAACAGGTGAGTGGGGTTACACAATAAACATGCACCCCCAAAAGTAATTGCAACAAATTCAAAACCTAATATAATGTGCACTTTTTTTGTGTGCAATGAGACATATTAAATGATGTTATAAATTGTTCCCTATGGTTTTCCTATGCAAAACAAGCATTAGAAAATGCAGTTATTCTTATTAATAATTAATATGAGATTATTTATTTTATACATTGTTCCCTGTGTGGTTCCCAAAAAAGTACATTAGCTCATAAATAAGTGCAGACATACAGTTGGATACTTAATATAAAACAAATAAAAAATAAGTTTAAACAAACCTTTTGCTGTGAGGCATTAATATGAGAATATTTTATAAAGTGGTGGTTCCCAAAAAGTACACGCATTAAATATAACAATTTAATTAAATTAAAACAAACTTTTTTTAGTTATTAGACAATATGAGATTATTGATTTTATAAATTGTTCCCTAAAGTGCATAAGTTCGTTAAAAAAAAAGTTAAATTGTATTTAATTTAAAATGACTATAAATTAAAAGTAACTTTTTTGCTATGACACATTAATACAAGATTAGTTTTTTGGAAAATATATTTTCTTTGTGATTCCCTAAAAAGTGCAGTAGCTCGTCAAGAAATAAAAGAACATACACATTATACTAAATCTAAATATTTAATTACGTTGAAACAAAAACATTTCCTCAATGAGAAAATACAAGCATTTTTACCATTATATTTAATAAATGCCATGACAGTGTTCCTTGTTTATTTATATTGAGTGCATGTCAAACATATAAATCAAATATAAATTGTATCAAACAAAACAAGCTGGAGCTTCCACATAATTTACATCTGTTTTCTGAACATGATTTCATTGTGAGTTAAGTGTTCACTTTATTTTCTTGAATAGTTTAAAAAGGAGGTTGTGTCAGTAAAGGCCCATGTTGGCATATGGTCAACAAAGTACTTAACTATATGGGCCAGCACTAATAATTATGTGGTCGGTCTTTATTTGCATTTGTCCACAGCATTTGCTACACTTTACCCCTCTGGTATTATCATTCTTTTTACGCACGGAGCCTACCTTGTAAGTCTGTGGCCGTGTGGCCGTTTTGGTGCAGGTATGGCTGCTCCAGGGAGTGCGTAGGCAGGCTGGGCTGCAGCGGGTTGGCTCCGGGGTTGCACGGAGATAGAGGCTGCTGCTTGATGTAAGAAGCTCCGTTATTCATGGACGCCGAGGCCGGGGACGGAGCCCACGCTGAGGCCGGGCTCGAGTAGACCGGGTGCGGCTCCATCACCCCGCCGCTGGTGAGGAGAGGCGAGGCGGAGGTGTCGTGGTGCGCGTAATCTCCAGCAGCGGCGGACGCGGCGCAGCTGCCCATGTACGAGTGTCCGCCGTGCGTCATGGAGTGGCCGGACAGCGCCATGCCGTCCATGTTCCCGGCCAGGTGTCCGTTCATCATCCCGATCCCGCTGTCCAGAGACAAGCCATTGGGCGGACAGGACAGCCCTCCTCCGCTCCCCTGGAAGTTATACGAGTCTGGGATGTGGTTGAAGCCCAAGCCGTTCATCATGCTGTACATGGGCTTCAGCGCTTGGCACTTGCGCCGGAAGCCTCTGGGTCTCCTCCTGAAGGAGCCTTCCTCGAACATGAACTCACTCGCCGGGTCGATAGTCCAGTAGTGGCCCTTCCCCGGTCGACCCAGACCTTTGGGCAGCTTGATGAAGCACTCGTTCAGGGATAGGTTGTGGCGCACCGAGTTCTTCCAGCCCTGGTAGGACCCCCTGAAGAAGGGGAAGCGGCTCTGTAGGAACTGGTAGATCTCACTGAGGGTGAGCCGCTTGGTGGGAGAGCTCTGGATGGCCATGACTATGAGGGCGATGTAGGAGTACGGAGGCTTCTCCGGTCGGCGAATGCCCGCGTTGGTCTTTTTGGCTTTGGTGGTGGAGGAGGCGGTTTCCATCACCGCCGTCTGTCCGTGCGCCTTGTCCGGAGCAGACATGGGGCTGCTCTGGGCAGGAGTCTGCGCTTGGGGCTGCTGGATCTCTGCCGTCATCAGTCAAACCTTACAGCAGCTTCTTGTCAAAAGACGACGTCAACTCACCGGCATAAAGAGACACAAAAGTTGAGCTTTTTTCTGAAGTGCGCAAGTCTAGGAAAATCCTCTGGCCGACTTTCTCGTTCAAAAGTTGTCCAGAGTCGCAGCAGAACAGGAGCGACGTTTCTTTTTGACTTGCTGTGTGTTGTCCTGCTGACTTTTTTACTTATCTGTTGCCATCAGCGCGTTGGAGGCAGCATGTCTTTCTGGCCATCCTAAAAAAAAAGTGGGACCCGCCCACTTTCCCTCCTACTCCAATGGTGGGCTATAAGCTTGCACATCTGGGTGCACTCACTTTTTACTTTTCTTTTTTCCCTTAGCTTGAAAAATCTCATTTTAGAGCTTTATTAAACATATCTTCATTCTTGCAAAACTCCACTGTAAATAATCACCAGGATTTAGCAATATTTTTTCCAAAGTAAAATACTGTCATCAAAATATACTGTATCATTAAAAACAAATGACAATATATTCAAAGCAATTAACTGTTATTTCACAGTAAAATACTGTAATCATAGTCTAAATCAGTGATTCTCAAACAGTGGTATGCGGGCTCTATCTAGTGGTACACCACAAAATCATCCATCCATCCATCCATTTTCTACCGCTTATTCCCTTTGGGGTCGCGGGGGGCGCTGGAGCCTATCTCAGCTACAATCGGGCGGAAGGCGGGGTACACCCTGGACAAGTCGCCACCTCATCGCAGGGCCAACACAGATAGACAGACAACATTCACACTCACATTCACACACTAGGGCCAATTTAGTGTTGCCAAACCACAAAATCACTTAATTATATATTCAAACAAAGTGTTACTGTTCAAACTATGTGTTGTTAAATAAAACTTTTTTTTATGAGTATTTAGGTCTACCACGCTGTATTTTAATATTTGTCATTATGATGCTATACATGGAAAGCCAAGTATTTTCCAAGGTTGTATTGGTGAAAAAAGTTTGTCGAAATTACTGTAAATTCAAACTATGTTGCACACTCTTGTAGAGCGTAATTAACAGTAACATAGCTGTAAATGCAGCATTTAGTTGTAACATTATTGTAATTAATCACAGCTCTGCAATCACTGTAAATTGCTGTAAAGTTATTTCACAGTAATTTACTGTATATGCTGCTGTAAAAGTAATGCAATTATTAGCAAGTCATTTGCTAAATGAATATGTTTATTTCTTGCCCATCCATTTTCTACCGCTTATTCCCTTTGGGGTGGCGGGGGGTGCTGGAGCCTATCTCAGCTACAATCAGGCGGAAGGCAGGGTACACCCTGGACAAGTCGCCACCTCATCGCAGGGCCAACACAGATAGACAGACAACATCCACACTCACATTCACACACTACATCTTGGAAAACCTTGCTGTAAACATTTACTCAGCATGATTTCACAGTCCTTTTTTTTTTTTTTTTACAGTAAGATACTATATTTTAAATGTACTGTAATATTACAACAAATGACTGTATAAATGATGATACCCTTATATTTCACAGTAATCACTGTAATCATATTCACATGTAATATCACAACAAATTAATGGTACTCCAAACTGATTGATTTGTCTCTCAAGGGGTTGCATAGACTACATTGCACACTCAGTGATGGTATATATGCTGTTTAACCAAAAGTAATTCACACTAAAATTACAATTGTGAAGTTACAGCATATAGTTGTAATTTTATAGTTAATTGCAATTACACTACAACTGTGACATAATTGTTTTACTTTACTGTAATTAACCGTCAAATCAGAGCTCGGCAGTTACATTAAAATCTACAAAGATTAAGTAAATGACTGTAAATAAGTAATGCAATTATTAGCCAGTGATTTGCTGTGAATTCACCATAATTTTTTTTACAGTGTTGCATTTGCAATTTTTTGTAGGCGCTCACATTGATTTGTGAATTGACTTCCTAACTCAAGGGTGTCCAAATTGCGGCCCGGGGGTCATTTCCAGCCCGCAGCTGCATTTTTGTTGGCTTGCATCATAATGTAATGGGAAAACAAGCTGATGTTTCTAATAACAATATACTTTGTCACCTATAACACAAAGCTGACACTAAATTTTGTGTGTATGCATATAAGTTCTGTTTACAGCATTTTGTCTATATAAAAGATGATCAAAATGGCCTTGCATTCTTTGACCTTTCAGTATTTGGTGGAAAAAAGATTGGACACCCCATAAATTTGAATCCAAAACAGATATAATATTTTTAATTCGCTTGTTTTTAAAAGCACATACAAATAATGTTGGTGCATGCACCACCGTTAGAAAGGTGTCATGTTTTATTTTAAACCTCAGAAGGTATATGCTCTTCACATTTGAAACCACCCTCCCAAGTTTTGCAGAAGATAAACATGAGAAGGCAGGATGTTTACATGGCAAAATGTAAACATGCTCTCTTGAAATAAAGACAAACTAAAACCCCAGTTCAATCAGCTTATAGTCAATTTCATGTGATGTGCACTGCATAGTAGGACGCTTTTTCGGTGTCTGCGTGTGTGTGCGCGCGTGCGTTTGTGTGTGTGTGTGCACCAGAATATTGTTTGTATAAGTCATAATATTTACGCAGAGGACGCCCGGGGAGTGAAGTGGATTTCTCTGCCGGACTCTGAGCGCACAACTTCGGGTGCAGGATGCATGGACTTGAGCTGCAAGGACCTTACTGCAGGCACCATCGGAACGATGCATTGAAGTAAGTTTTGTTCAGTCAGCTACAAGTATGCTCATGCCCGGCGTCGACCTTATCACAGTAATTATATCAAAAATAGTTCTCTTTGGAGCTTTTACTGCAGTTGACATGAACGCAGCAGTTCATGCCGACCATACTGATCAGTTTGTAAGCGAAGACAGCTTGCTTATTGTTCCCTGGAGAGCTCCATAGCTGCAGTCTGCAACCTTTCCCCTCCAGTCTACTACTGTTCCTAGTAAAGACTCACAAGGCCTATATTACGCATATTTCTGTCATTTGTGCCGGCGCGTAAAATGTTTGGATAATGCGTAAAAGTTGCTCCTGTGTGCATGCATTCCTCACGTGAACTAAACTGACAAACTGAAGTGAATAACTCCCGATGAGCTATATATTAATGTTCATAATACCCTCTTAATCCAAAACACAACAGTGCAAGGGCCTGCTTTTGTTCCAAGCGCGCCACGGAGTCATTTCCAAAATGTCATTGTCAAGGTGAAGGTGACAGAGGTGCTACTGTTAGAGCCCATGCATCCATAAATGAATGTTCATATTGTTTCAGCCTGCACGAACATTGGCCTAGATTTTGTGTATAGGTGGAGAAAAAAAGAGGGGGGTGTAGGGGGGGGGGGGGGGGGGGGCACATTTATCAGCGAATGGGACCACCCAGCGCGCACCATGTTGGGGCACGCGCGCTCCCGTTTTTTCCTCTGCATTTAATTACTGCTGATGACTTCATTCCATTATGACCCCCCTCAACTTGCGCACGTACGTGCACACGCACACACACTGTGTCATGATGTTGTCTAGGCCTAATTAGTCTTCTTTCCATAAGTAAAGTCGACCAATATGATAAATAAGGCACACTTGTGGCTACAACCAAATGAATGTATTTGCAAAGCTATTACTGTTGTTAAGTTAGAATTATTGCTAGAAGAATGCTGTTGCACTTTAAAATGTTCTATTATAAATATTGTAGCTTTTGTATCAACATAATGATAATGCTAACATGTATCTAAAAGAACCATGCGTCCTCTGCAATGCATTTGTTTTTGGTCTATAGTTTGTCATAGTGGCATATTTTGTGAACAAATAGTTATGTTATGCGAAACACAAATGTCCACTGCCGCTGGTTCTCATGAGAAAATGTGTCAATATATGAACTTTTAAAAATAGCCTTTATGATTCAGCCCCTTTATATGTAATTCACTAATACCCTAAAAATAATAGTATATAAAAACATGTTTTTGTTTCTGTTGCATAAAACGAGTGAAGGTAATAATGCCTTATGGTGTCACAAGGCAGATTGTGTTCGTCATTGACGGTCATGCACTTTTTTTTTGTTCTTTCCATGACGTCCTATCATGAAGTATTGGACAGCTCTGCATTCCCAGGAATGTTGGTCCACTTAGGTGGAGGTAGACCGCAGAGCGCACAGTCCTGACAGGCCTTCCGGAGCGTCATCTATACTTTATATACTGCAATGAACCCAATCAGTCCCCTATTTTAACACAACACTCTTAATGTCTGATTTAAAATATGCTCTTCACTTTATTGTTGTATATTTTATATCAATTTGTCCTTTTAGAATGAGTGAAGATTCATTATATATAGAATGTCAACCAATAGCTGTTTTGTGCAGATACACTAAATACATAATAAATATAGGCCTACATCAAACTTGCATGTTAAAACAAAATAGTAATTTCTCACATTTTTACATGACCAGTGTTGTACTAAGTGCAATATTTTTGGTTATTCTAAATATGAGGGTGAGCATTTTCTGCAGACATATATTTATAGT